>NC_043015.1:12448081-12748081 GCF_006345805.1 Octopus sinensis | reverse complement strand
TATCTCTACTACTTAGTATCCATAGATATTGTAACATTATTAATATAAACCTGTGTGTGTGTTAGCTGTAGACATTACAAACACACATATGCATGCGATAGTCAGTTGTTTATACAACTATCACTTACATTGTACTGTGTCTCTGGTTCAAGTCCTGCAGTTTCAGATAGGTACTATGAGTATGTTACTGAAGACTGCATCTTAAGTTTTACTTGTTCTACATTCCAAAACACTTGCAAATGAGAAATATCAGCCATAAAGAAAGGTATGAGCTGTGAGTTTAATGAAATGACCCACTTGGGTATTGAAATGGTTTGCTACTGCTCTTTAACATGCTATACTAAATTCAAATATCCTCCTTGGTTATTCAAATAGATTGATACTATTATTAGTACAATAGATGAGTGCCAAAGAGGTGAGTCCTCAACCAGTTGTGGATGTTGGAATTCATCTCACTTGGTTACTGTGCTCATGGGAGCACCTATTTACTTTCAAACAGAACTGCAATTTTTGTGCCTACTTTGGAAAATTCAAGTCAAGTTTATTCTTCTTCTAGAAATGTTACATTACTTATACAATGCATTTTAGCCATTTAACTGACTAAGGTCACTCTACTATGATGCAACTGCTTTTTACTTGTTCATGCTAACTTTTCATGTGTTTATTGATACCTCAATAGGAAAATTGAACAATTTTATCAATAAGATGTTGAAATTGTGATGATTTTTGATTGATAATTGAGGAGAGAGGGTGCATTTCCAGTGTGTCTGTTTTCCTACTTTTCATATGTGCTTTTGTGCCACATTTTATTATGTACATGTATACATACACATGCAGTCTTCTAACAATAAAACTAGCTAGATAATAAAGTTAAATATTTTATTTATTTCTGCAGATGTTATTTTCCTATTAGCTAGGTCTGGATGAAGGGGGTCAATGCATAAGGTCATCACAGGTTCTCCATGATAAAACTTATGCTGTTAATGTTCCAGTGAAACTATTGCAGGTTGATGGCTGTGAAAGAGACTTGCATGATGAGAGAATTACATGTGTGGTTGAGGTTTTGTGGTGGAAAAGCTGGGTAGGATGGATGTAACATGGGTGATAAGAGGTGAAAAGCCTAGTGAATCAAAAGTGCTTGGCTCAAGCTCGGCCAGCTCCAAGAAGCAGAAACCATTCTGTTGATTCATAGGGTGGCTTTTCTCTGGATTTCATCTGAGTTATCACTTGTGTGCAGCAGAAAACTCATCCCAGATGCATGAATAGTTCTCCATTGTGGGTCTCACCTGAGCCTTATAAATGACTTGTAGTTGTTGAGAGCTGAAGTATTTGTGGCTGCAAAGAGAAGGGGGTCAGTCTTTGAGATGTAGTCTAAGTCATGTTAACTATGTATAGTAGACAGATAATCAGTTGGTTGATCTTTCCAAATCACTGATATCCAACAAAAGCATTTGCTTCAGAGTTGAGTATAATTTTCATCTTTTGGGGGAAATGTTGTGGAGTAGTTCCCTGTCGTTTTGCTTAGGTTCAGTGATACAAGTTAACAAAACACTAGTCAATTGTTGGTATTTTCTTTCCTTGTAAGCAAGGATGTAGTACTGCAGCTGTAATAGAATACAAATTGTCAACTATTCAGACAGCAGGTGAGCTGTGATCATATATTACATGTGTAAATGTATATTACTATAGTTTTCATTGTATTTAAGTTAATTATAGTTCTGCATAACACGTGATCTACGAGTGAGAATTATATAATGTTTAAAAGATATGTTACTTAGTGTAAATCAAAAGTAGTATTCACTAGAGTCTGTGTTTGACTAATTAAAATAAGCTTAGTTTTAGTCACTAACCCTGCCAAATACTTGGCTTCCTATTAACAGCAAGAATATATAAGCATTACTAAACAATATGTATATGAGTTTATATATGCACACATATATATATATATATATATATATATATGTATATGTGTTTATATATGTATATGTGTTTATATATGCATATATATATATATATATATACATATATATATATATATATCAATCACTGTTGATATTATCAGTTCTGAGAATGAATTAAGTTGCTTTGTATTTCCCTTATTTACATTGCTCTCCTGTCTGACAGTTTTGCTTCATACTTGTATATTTTTGCTTTTAACACATATTTTTCCTTACATTGGTCAATGCTGTTTGCTGATTTAGATTTTGGAATTTGGTTTTGTGTATAAATTTTCTCTTTGGCAGCCTGCTCTATTGTTCTATCTGTTTGTTCTGTTGTAGGAAAGGGTCGTACACTGAAGTTGCCGCAACTCATTGACATAGCTGCTCAAATTGCTAGCGGCATGTCTTACTTGGAATCCCAAAATTACATCCATAGGGATCTGGCTGCCAGAAATATTCTTGTTGGCGATAACAATACAGTAAAGATTGCTGATTTTGGTCTTGCTAGAGTGATAAAGGTTTGTAAAATATTTCTGATTCTATTTTTGTTGTCACTGTAACCAATGCAACTTGTTTAAACTTATAGCAAACAAATGTCTAAAATAAATTAATCTTTTGGTCAAGTTTGTTGACTGGCATTGCTGCAAATGATAGGTAGCTGGCTTAATACTCTGCATTACTTACATTGTTGTCACATTTCTTTAAATTCAACTCATGTGTTATTAAAAATTCCAGTGTCAATGTAATATATAACTGATGGACTAGTGTCGATTCTTCCTTTACAAAAATTAATCTTGTTTATATAACACAAACATCATTGATAAACTAATTAAGAAATCGTTGTCAGCATCATCTTTTTGGTTGTCAAATAGAGTATTATCTAGGAAAAGGAATTGTATAGTTTGCAAAACTATAAACAGTTTTAATGACATCTCTTTGGCGCACTTTCTCCATGGTCACTCATCCTGCTACAGCTAGCAGCTAAATCTTCAAATAATATCCTATTGTCTTAAAAGTGAGTATGGTAATCTTAAATGTGTTAGAAAGAGACAGGATGGTCATTGCTTAAATACCAGTTGTACAATGTAGTGTTTCCACATGTGCTACTTTGCTATCACCAGAAGCAGTAAACATACAGAAATAGGCTTAACAATGGAGAAAATGCAACATTACTAAAGCATTCAGCTGTGTCTAGCATACAAATCACCTTGCAAAACTGACTGCCTAATGACTCCTATCACCTTGGTCAGTGGTTTTGTTTGATCATAGCATGTGGTGATGTAGCTGTCTCTGACCCTTGTACTACCAATTTTGGTGTAGCCCAAGATTAGGTTTTGCCCTCACATTCTATCTACTTGAATACCAACAATCTATTTGCGCTCACCACCAACAATGTCCACTCCAAAGCAATTAATATCTACTCTCTGTTCTTCCATAACCTTCTACATCTAAATGTCATTCATGTGCAATCCAGACAACTCATGCCAGACCTGCACTAACAGAGCCCTTGAAAACATTCTTTAATGCAAATCGTGTCTCCTTCAATACTACAAAAATATTGTCATTACACAAATCAAGAAATATTACCCAACCCAACTATAAACAGCATAAACTAGGAACCTCAAATTTACAACAAATACTTGACCTCACCATCACTAAGGATTTTGCCTGGTGAATACACACCCTCAACACAGCCAAAACTACAGCACAACGATGAGTCTTCATCTTTCAGAGCTAAAAAACACTTTTTGACCTAACAAAGCTCAGGCAAGACCTATCAAAACATACAACACTTACATCTTGGACAGTACTGCTGTTACACACAGAGACATCTAGAGCTAAATTCAAAGAAATTTCACTTGACTAATTGGTGTGAAGTTACTTGCAAACACACCAACCTGTGACCACAGACTGGCTATTTCCCTTTTTTGTTTTTCTACCACTACTACAGCAGTAGTCTCTCATCTGAGCTGGCTGGTTTTGTACCACCTCTACTTAAGTACTCCTGTTTCATTGTTTTCTCCTTTCATTACCCATATTTTGACCATTCCCTCTTCTGCATTAAGTTTTATGGCTGGTTCCTTTTGTTCCAAAGCAGGGGTTCCCAACCTTTTTTCGCTATGGACCACCAAAATAAGTAATTTTTTCCTGTGGACTACCTCAAATTTTAAATTTATTATTAAAGAACTGCTACTCATGAATATTAGTATCACTTTGCAATGAAAATTCCTTTTCCATTCTTGTAAGGGACTTTACAGAGAACAAACAACTGAGAAGACCAATTACAAAACCTATTTGCAAATGCACATGGTTCTCAAGAAAGCTTTATTTGATAGAATCGAATAGAAAAGGTTACTGAATTGTGGAAAACACCTCCTTTTATTTAGAAAAAAAGCTGTACAGTTAAAATATAACAATGTGAAGGGTAAATTCAAAAAATGCAAAGCGTAAAGTTGGGATCAGTACAAAAGGTCATGTAAATGTTTGAGGGAATATAACAAATTGAATTAACTTAAAAATGTCAGCGACAAGTCATCAGAAAAAACGTCAAGAGACCTTCAGTGAGACCCTTGGGCTTGCTTTTTATCCACAAGCTGAGAAATCCTTGGCTCTTTTTGGCTCAATCAAATTCTCAAATCAGCATTGTTATCAAGGTTCAAATACCTCCGCTGCTTCATAAACAAGTGAAGGACAAGGGAAAATCCCTTTTCAGCCAAGTAGGATGTTGGGAGATTTATAATAAAAGGCTCGACTTATTCAAACAACTTTAAATATTCGTGAGAATGATTCAACCAAGCCTCAACCCAGTGGTTTACAGATGATTTGTGCAGATTATCATCTACCGTCACCTCACATAACTCCATCTGAACGCATTCTGGTTGAACAAGTATATTGTTCATAGACATTGTGTGAAGAGAGTCCACAAAAATTACGATATTTAAAGTCAAAAGATCTTCAAAACGAATATTGAAGTTTGCGTGAAGGAAAGATAGATGCCTGATTATATATTTGTGCAAGTTGTTATCTACCACAACAGTTTTTAAGTTCACGAACTGCAGAGGGTTATGATCTTCAATTTGAAGTTTCCAAAGAACGAATTTATTCACAAGTGCCCTTATCAAGTGTCTGGCTCATACAATGTTGATGTTTTGCTTTTGTAAAGAAATATTGTAATCACTAAGTTTTTGAAAGATTTCATGTAAGTAAAAAATTGCTGTCATAGTTGAATCAGTCTGTTGAAAAAACTCTATGACTTTATCGAAAAGTGCCACAAAACATCTGAGACAACTTCCCATTGATAGCCAACATATATCTGTCAAATACAACAGACGGTTGAACATTTCATCTTTACAAGCTTCTTGAAAATGCCTGTTTTGATGAGCAGATCTTTTGATTTTTTTTTTACTGTGGAAGCAATTAAGTCTAGGTTTTCAGAAAATATATTATTTCTAGTCCTTTTTACTATTAGGTTTTCTCAATGGAGAACGCAATGAATTGTGAAGACGGGATTAATTTCTATCCATCTGGCAACAAAACCCTGGGATTTGCCAATCATAGACAGTGCTCCATCAGTGCATATTGATATGAGGTTGAGGGGATCAATGCCATTTTTAGTAAGATAATCCATGACTGCATTGTAGACCGTCTCTCCTGTGTTTTTCAGGACGGTTTTCATAAAGAGTAGGTTTTCACAAACTGTGGTACCTTTCACATAGCGAGCAAAGGCAAGGGCAATACATTTGTTGTCAAAAGCATTGTCATCCACCGTCAATGAGAATCTGCAGTAATGCAAGTCTTCTACAACTATGGATTCGACATCTTCGGCCATTTCACAAATGCGGGAAGATACAGTGCTGTTTGAAAGTGGAATACTTGCTAAAACTGAGGCAGTGTTCGGCTCATTAGCAACTTTATATGCTTCAAGTATGGAGGCCTAATCAGATCTTTGCCAATGGTATGTGGGTGACCCTGTTTTGCTACCATGAGCGAAATGTTATAGGATACCTGCAGACCAGAACGGTTGTTAGTATGGACAAGGAAATTTTTGAACGATGAAGATGAGACATTTTTTTTTTGTGATGGTATTCTTTGAAGTACTCCTTTGGCTTGCCAAATAAACCAGGATGGATTTTTTGTAGATGATACAACAATTTTGAGGGTTTCATTGAGTCGTTAGTTAATACTTTTGAGCAGATAATACATTGTGGTAGAAAAGGATCTTCTACACTGGATACAAAACCATATTTGATATAATCTTCATGATATTGTCTACTGAGTCTTTTTTCCGAGTTGATGGACAGAGAATTAAGAGAACATTTTTCCATATCACTGACAGCAAAATTTCTACAGATTACAATTAAACTAACACTTGTGTAAAAATGTATGTACCTGGAGAGATAATACTATATGTTGGGTAAGCTGTAGGAACTGCAGTTTCATTAGTAATCCTCAATTCAAGTCAGGTAGAAAACAGGATTGCGTTGATTGGCCAAGAACACACAATTTTTTGTGTTTTTAATGTGCGCAAATGTGGATCCAATTGTACTCATCTGTACCTGTCTGGTATGTGTCTATGTATGATAGGATAGCTAATCGTCCAATAGGCAATGAGTGCACTCGTATGTGCTCATGCATATGTGATGAGGCATATTTTGTTTGTGCAACATGTACGTGTACGGAAAAATTTTAATTCATCTGGTGGACCACAGAAAATTTTCCATGGACCATCTGAATTTTCCTGTGGACCACCTAGTGGTCCACGTGGATCAGGTTGGGAACCCCTGTTCTAAGGTGTTAACCCTAATTCTCTCCCTCAATATGTTTTCCTGCAGCTATCAATTGACAATTTCAAAAAGAATATTAATCATGTTGATTTCACCAGTCTGAAAGGGCCTGCAAAAGCCATAGGCACAACTCCATCCTTAAGATCAATCCAGCAATAAAAAAAAAATGTGCAGAATGGTCTTGATCTCAGCAAAGTTATAACTTAGTGCACCTGAGCACTGTACACAATTATTATTATTATTATTATTATTATTAAAGAAAAAAGTGGATCTGTAGGTTATACCTAGTTATTCAGACAGCTACTTGCATGCCTTAAAACCACTTTATCAGATCTGACCTTCGTTAAGCAACTACATCAGCAATTGTAGTACTAATAATATTTCACTGTTGGCTACCATTTTCTGTATTAAGAAATTTTTACCTATCATTTGTCATATAAAAGTATACACAGTTTGATAAGAACAATGTAAATGCTTATTTTTTTATGGAAGAGTGATAGCAATTTGATATCCAATCATCATTATATATTACATTTATTATAAATCATGACTGGAGAAGTTGTACCAATGCTACTTAATTATTGCATCTGAAGTAACATCGCTTCAAGTTTTTGTCTTCTGTGGAAAATAAATGTTAATGACTTGATACAAAAAATTTCTACAGATTACAATTAAACAGATTTTTTCCTTTTTTTTCTTTTTAAGTGAAATGAATATTGTCTTGCTGTTTAAATCTTAGTTTTTATTTAGGTTAAACAAATTATTGTTACTTTTGTAGGAGGATGAATATGAAGCTCGTGTTGGGGCAAGATTCCCCATCAAATGGACTGCCCCAGAAGCAGCAAATTTCAACCGGTTTACCATCAAATCCGATGTATGGTCATTTGGCATTTTACTTACAGAAATTGTCACCTATGGACGTGTTCCTTATCCAGGTATGTCATTTGTGAAAATTAATTTTTTTTCATCATTAAAAGAATGACAGCAGCTAAAAATTATCTCCCCTTTTAATTAAAAGCAAATACTAAATCAAAACTTGAAATATACAGTACTTGGCCACAGGTAATCTCTTAGGTTCCCTTATATGGTACATGAAGATTTTGGAAATAATATTTATTTAAAATTTAAGGAGAATGGTGTTCTGTGAATACAAATGCATAATTGAAATTCAAAATCCTCTCCAAAAAACTTCTTGAGTTATATAGTTATTTAAAAATTCAATAGTTTTATTGAAAATTTTCTATAGCTCACATAATTTTTGATCTAAGCAAAGTGGCCTAAAACTGTGTTCTGAATAGTACCCCACCCCACCCTTAATAAATTTCCTAGTGTAGAGGAAATGCATTTATATTGTAGATACTACCTCACATAGGCCCGAATTGCTCTCAGAACAGTAAGGTTGCTGGTGATGGAAAAGACATCTGCCTGTAAAAACCATACCTAAAAGGAGAAAGAATGAATGGGTTTTTGTGAACTCCACAAGTCACAATGCATGTAGCACATCTAGAAAAACAGCCACTCTGAATAAAAATATCAACAAAAGGAAAAAGGTCTTCTCTAGTCTTACTACTGATATCCTCTCTCGTGTTCATAGCACAGTTGGATTCACTGATTCCTTATTATAAAATGGTTGGTGATAGAAATACCATCCAGCCATTAAAAGGATGGCTAGTTTCTTCTGAATGCCATATGATAACAGTTAGTGATGAAGAGTAAGATGCTCTAAGACCTTATCTGCATGGGGCAGGGGCATAAAATGAGTTTTGTTATCTCTGAAATACCTTAGTGATAAGTTTTGTACAATGCATATGAAACTGTCAAGACCCACTTTGTCTTTCATCCTTCACAAGTCATAAAATAGGTATTAGTGACACATAATTGTATGGCTTTCAGTTGGTTAGAATCCTTTTTGTAATGTAATCAAAAACCATTTGTAACAAACTGAACTATTTTATTGTGTCTGGGGAGAGTCATTCTTTTTTAGTGCCTTATTCATTTAACACACTCACCAGTCTGATTTCCATTCATTTACTTATTTTACTAAAATTTTCGTTGTGTCTTTGCAGCCTTTTCAGTAGTTGTTGACCCTGTCCATTATCAGGACTGCATTTTTTTAGTGCATGTGTGTGCATGCACGTACACGTGTGTATGCATATATATATGTATGCATGTGTGCACATTTGTATGTATATATGTACGCTGTATGTGTTTGTGTATGCATATATACATGTATGAATGTGTGCATGTTTGTGTGACTATGTATGTGCATCTGTTATGTATGGATGTGTCTCCATTTGTGTCCTTGTGTGAAGTGTGTCTGCAAAATGTAAAATAAATTATTAATCACCTCTGTGTGTATGTGTGTGTGCGTGCAGTGTGTACACAGAGATATACATATGTATGTATATGCTTACATTATTCATATTTTACAAATGATCATATCTCTTACTATAAAAATCTCCAGGACATTCTTAAGGATGTTGGTTAAAACAAGATGCTTCTCTTTGCAACTTTGTTACCAAGTAGGTGGCTGGTAAAAATTTAATCTTATTTAAAAAAAGAAAGAGAACACACATTCACAGAGTAACAGACCAATTATTCAGCAAACCTGGGACCAACAGTATCCCGTTTTCTATAGACAGTCTAAATATATATATTTAGAATATAAAATAGACCATGAAAAGTAAAAAATTGTATTTAACAGATTAATTTAGTACACTCCCAAAGCAAGTTCTGTTTGATACTTATTAACCCATTTAAAATACTTTACATACTGTAACATGTATACAGCATAATTTTTATAAGATGAAAATTACAGAACATAATTTTATTTAACATACAAATTACTGAAAATTAGTTCACAACATCGAGTTACGTCCCTTGTTTCATGTCCGTTCCCAATTTTGTTGACGTTAACTCTGAACCTGGGAGTCATCCTTAAGCTCGTTATCCTCGTGATTTGAGAGGCTTCTCTTCTCTCCCCCTCTTTCATATTTCTCCGTCCGTGTAACTTAATGTTTAAAGAAATTATTTTGCCTATGTGATAAACCCTAATCACGTTTTTTCTTGTAGGTATGACCAATGCTGAAGTCCTGCATCAAGTAGAACATGGTTACCGCATGCCATGTCCACCTTGCTGTCCTAAAGCCCTCTACGATATTATGTTGGAATGTTGGCGTAAAGAGGAAATGGAACGTCCGACATTTGAGACCTTGCAATGGAAGCTTGAAGAATTCTTTACCATGGAGGGTACTGATTATAAAGAAGCCGCAGTGGTGCGATAAAAATAAACAATACTGGCGAACCTGTCTGAATTTATAAAACTGTTTATATATATATATATAATATTATATATATATATATATTATATATATATATATATATATATATATATATACATATACATATATGAAAAGAAACATAATTGCTAAGGACTTTTTTTTTAATGTGTCATCTAAAAATCGATCCCCTAATCCCCTCATGAACAGTATTTTTTTGGTGGCTGAAGTGAATGTAATTAAACAGCTGACTCCATGCATTGCTATGACCTAGAACAGAGTATGGCGAGACATTCTGCCTCTCCTTTATCTTTCACCGAAGATGAAGAATGTTATTGAGACATCACTACGAAGAGATGCGGTGGGTAGAGCAGCTGCGAGTTGCGTCCCTTGTCTTAGGTCTACCCTGTTAGTTCGTTGTCTGCCAGCTTTGTTGTACCACATCACTGTCGAACTGATTGTTTCTCAGAGATGAAGGATATTATACGTGAGCTAGTTATTCCCATTGTCCTCTCTGTTTTATGTTTCCTTCCATTTAATTAAAAGAAAAAAAAAAAGAAAAAGGAATAACCAAATACTATTGTATCTGACACATTTGAATGCATCTTGTATTTTTCTCTCTGAATAACTGTGTGCATGCATGTATGCATGTTGGTGCCAATACCTGTTCGGATATATATATATATATATATATATATATATATATATATATATATATATATATATATATATATATATATATATATATATATGTCAGACTGATACTTGCACTTTTCAAAGAATGCTTGAATAAGTGTAATTAAATAATAAAAATAAAAGGAAATGTTTTAAAGTTGTACCCCCACCAATCCTAAATAACAAACCCTGACCAGTTTCTCATTTTCTGAGTTATATCTCTTTCAACATGAAACATTGTTGTTTTCGTATGTCTCTATAAATTCTTATTGTTTTCATTTTATTTTACAATTTTTTTTTTCCAATCATTTTTAATTTATCATTTTTATCAGAAGCTGATTTATTGCTGGTAAAATGAGAAAAAAAGTCTTTATTAGAAAACAATGTAGGCCTCCCAATCAACACAATCTCCATTTCTGTTTTCTGTCATTTGAGATCTATTATCAATTTTAATATATTTACCAAGTGTTTGTTTTAACTGTTCCTTGGCTGCATACCAATTCTTCATAGCTTGATTCACATGTAAATGGGGGTGGAATAAATGTAAACATGCATCCATCTTATATACCCTAACTACAATACACATTCATACATGACTGTGTACTACATATTGCTCCAGGGATGTTTGATATACATATTTCTAATGAAGTTAAATGGCTGGTGCCCATGGAGCTTGATTGATGATGATATCTTCTCATTGGATTAAATTTGCTATGAAAGGTGAGTCTGTGTTGATAAAGATAAAAGTGCAGTTGTTTTGTTTAAAGCATTGGAAAAACAGATTTGAGGCATCTAAAAGACCAAAAATTACTTCTGCATTGTTCTCACATGCACTTGCTTTCTCTCTCCCTCTCTCACATACACACATTTTCCCTCTCTTTTTCTATCACTCTCTCTCTCCTATTGTGTCTTTAGTTGTTTGCTTACATCAGAAAATAGCAGTGAATTAAGAGCAGTATGCTTTTGATGTTTCAAATAAGTATATTGTGTATGCAGCACTCATTTCGAAGCTGGTTGTTAATTGATTGGGTGACGGTTGTCACATGTGACCTTAGCTCTAGTTATTAATTTTTAATTTTATTTTTAATGTCTATGTATCTAGTTGTGTTTTGCTCTAAAATTAATTTTATTGGTCTTCATCGACTATAAATTGTTTTAAATGAGAACTATTTGACATGGGTTGAGAAATCATTAAATAAGTTCCTATACTTCTAACCCTTCTAAAAATTGAATGGTGAATAATTGCAAAAGAGTCAAAATGATTTCAAATCTTATGTTCTTCAAAATTTTTATAGTAACATTTGATTTGATATTTTATGACTGATTTTATTAATTGCTAAATTGCAGTTGTTATGAATTGTATGAAAGAGACTTTACTGATGGCAGAAATAATATGAATATGAGGAATGTAATGTCAGGTACATCATGTTACATATATATTTCTGGGAAGCAACTTGTGCATGTTTCACCAATATATATTCATAATATTGACAAACAGTTATGTGAACAAACAACCCTGCTTGTAAGATAGTTATATATAAGTTATAAGGCAAATTACTTCTGGTAACACCATGCACACACAAAGTTATTGTAAAAAGTTAAAAAAAAAAAAAGCAAAGGTGGCTTTATAAATACTGTTTATCTCATAATTTAAAAAAAAAACGCTTTTAAATGATTAAAACATATTCCTGGTGATCCAGTTTTGCATCTCAAATCAGAAATTACATTGAAAGAGTAATAAGAAAATAAACAATGAAAAGCTATTGTATATTTGATTTTTATCAGCGGTGTGCGAGTGTGTTTGCATACATATTGCATCCATATTCAATTTAATGACATTCTTTTCTCTTTTTTTAAATTTTATATATGTATATATATATATATGTGTATGTATACATATATATATATATATATGTGTATGTATACATATATATATATATATATATATATATATATATATATATATATTCTGCTGCCAATCAAATTGCAGTTTCTGCAGTAAAGATAAAATATATAAAAGAAAATGTATCATTATTTTTTTGAGATTGCTGCACTGAGAACTTTATCAAAGGTCAACACTGAAATATTTCAATAGGGTATATAGAAAAGGAAATTGCTGTTATATTCCACAATATTTGTATACATTCATTTCAGTTCATATAGATAAACATTTTTAATGTTTCTTTTATATGTTTATTATATATTTTTTTTATTTGAGAGCCTTACCATCCTTACAGACTCAATATTGAATAAAGATCACGTGTATCATACCATCTAATTTTTGTATTGTCATATTAATTACACTTGTTGTATGAATGTGTTCTTTGCTTATTTTTGAAAAAGTCTTGAAGTTTGACTTAGCCATCTTGCAGTTTTAATTATTCCCACCTATTCATTTCTTTAAATATAATTAACATGGAAATGTTCATAAATGCAAACAGTGATGAGCATTGTTTATAAAGTATCTTAATCACGATAAAGCAGTTTTCTCACCATAAATGCTCATAATCATCATAATCTCTCCATAATAGCTCACAATTATTACATTCTCTCCATAGCTGTTCATCATCATATTCCCTACATAACAGCACATCAAGGTGTGTGTCTTGATATCAGTATAATATTTGTGTATTTTAAATGTTAGATCAGTATCCATAGGGATGTTTTCTGTAAGTTTGTTTCAATTGGTTTCTTTCTTAACATTAACCATTTTAGTTTCAGAAGAGAAAAAAAAAACGATTGGTTAATTTTCTAAGTAGAAATAATAATTAGCTGTTCTGATATTATTATTTATATCTTTTCTCCAATGCAGAACAATTTTAAGTCAATTTTAATTTGGAGCTGACCTTACAGTGAAACAGAAGAAAAAATAATATTTTATAAACAAATATTTTCACTTAATATTGAATATTCCTACTGCAATATTTACAATGTAGAATTTGTATAGAGAGAAAGGATACTTGTTTATCTTTTTATTAATTTCTCATTGTTTTGTTAAGCATTCTCAAACACATCTGCTGATAAAAGACCCTATAGCATGTAAACAGCTAATGGAAGAAACTGACACTTATCTGTACGGTTGTCTTGTTTTTAATGTGGAGCATATTGTCATAAGATTTGATCCTCATTATCAAGTTGGTAGAGGTTATATTTTGGGAAAGTTAGTGATTACATTAACCCTTTAGTGTTCACATTACTCTGCCAAAATTAATGCTTCTTCATCCACATTGTTTTGAACTAATCATGTATTATCTTGTAGCTATGAGATTTTGATGAGGTAGCTATTAATTTTTAAAACAATATTGTAGGGTTGGTGTGAGAGACCAGACCTGGCCTGTTTGAACATAAAACAGGCAGAATACTTTTGGCCAGATATGGCTAAAGTGTTAATGAAGTCAACTATATAGATGCTTCCTGGATTACTCATAAGTCATTTGGAAATTATTACAAATGGTTAAAACAGTAGAGGGCCAGACTATATACTTTATATTAAAATTTATTCAGAACTTTACTACCCTTAGTTTAAATCCCACTAAGATTGACATTGCCTTTCAGGCTGCTAGAGGTTGATTAAATCATCATTATCAGTATTTTACATTCACTTTTCCATGCTGAGTGGGGTAATTTTTCTGAGGCGGATTTTTACAGCTAAATGTTTTTTTCTTTTCATTCAACTCTAATGACGTGCAGTGAACCCTTTCTAAAACTGGGATGTAAACAGTAACTAGGGTTTGATTCAATGTGTGATAATATATTGCTGTCATCTATTCCTCTCCTTCACAAAATTTGTCCTTGTGTCCTAGTCTTAAAACATGTATTAACTGCTGCAATATTAAACATTTGCATTTCACTTTTTCCTCCTTTTTTTTTGCATATATTTTTTCTTTGTTTACCTGATCACAGCATTTTTGCTTTTATTATCATCATCATCATCATTTTATGTCTACTATTCTACTTTGGCTTAAATTGGACAGGTTTCACAGCATCTTTCCACTTGTCACACAGTCTTTCATCATGTGGAATACATATATATATATATATGTGTGTGTGTAGATATACAAGTGTGTGTATGTACAGTAAAAAAAAAACTATTAGTGTGTGAGACAGAGAGAGAGAGAGAGAATGACTGAAGTAGGAAATGAATGCATGAGAGTGATTTCTTGTTATTTGCCTGTTTCTTATTTGGGACTTAATTTGAAAACCCTACACACATCCATACTCAATAAGCATACACCTGCATCAGATATAGAGAGATAACAGGAATGCAAATTGAAAGCCCTATTCATATGCTTATATACATTACATTATGATTTTGTATATCTATTTATATATTTATGTGAAATCTTTGAGAGTTACATTGCTTATTTACTGCTGATTTAAACATTTTTTTTTTTTTCTATTAGTGCTTTGGTTTTGAAATCCATTCAACAAACTTTTATTTTTCCAGTTCAAAGAAACTGTTCCACAATTTCACATAAAATAATAGTAATTCTTGTATTCAAGATAAACTGATCTTGCTTTGGGTTGTGACATTTTGTAACACTTTGCATACAAATCTTTTTGATACTACGACTATATTTGCTAACAGCTACATTTACCTGTCTTGTAATCTCTTCAATCCATTGTTAGTTGAACAAATTACAGTTCTACAACTGAAGAAAACCGAATATAACTGATAATTCAACATATAAACCTTAGCTATCTTGCTTATGTTTAGCACAGCTTTCTGTCATCATTCTCTTATCAAATTAGTTAATTTCTACTTTCATCCTCTTTCAGAGTCATAAATAAATATTACTCTTTACAAAAACAGTCATTCCTTGGAAGTTTTAAACTGATCTATCAAGGTAGCTTAAAATTAGTTGTTTCTCTTACAATGTTACAATCAATAAACTGGTTCTCTGTCTTACAACAAAATAGAGATATCTTGCTCACTTTAGCTATCTGAAGAAATTTTCTAAGATACCACTAACTGAAGGGATCCTCTATGCAGTATCTAGTAAATGGTTTGGTTTAATAATTGTAGAGGTCTCATGCACTGCAACTATGTAAAGGTATCCTGAAAACAGTTAACTGAAGGGAATTTAAATTCCCTTAGAACACCCTTTAGGAGAGCCAGTTCAACTCATTATTAGAAGAGAGGGTCTACTTTGTTCAAACTTAATATTACAAGTTTTATAATTTTTAAAAATGTGCTAAGCACCATAAATTAATGTGAGAATCATTAACTCTAGTTCAATAATTGATAAATCATCTACTCACCATGAATGTCACAGGATCTTATAAATCTAAAGTTGTTGTTTAGCCTCAGGCCAACAATAATTTAGCAGACCTATGACCAAAGACATTCCTGTCATGACCATCACATCTTTTTTTTTTTCTATGTGCAGGGAACACAGGACCATATTACGTAATGTGTCCATTTTTTTTTTAACATGATAGTGTGAGATTTCGCTGCTATTTCTAGCAGATCAAGTGACCTATAAAGTCTCCTTCATTGGCTCGATAAATCTGATGTATTTCATTATGATGAAAAATTATTGCCTTCAATTATGTTGAAGCCCTGGTACTAAACATTGCTTCATTAACAATTGCTACTGAGTTAGCTTCTGATGTTTACAATAAATAACGTTAATGTAAATAATGCCTGAAATAATCCAGTCTTCATTTGTGCATTTCCAAAAGTTATGGATTTACCTTTGCTCATTTGTCAACACAAAATATTTATGTTTTTAATACTTATTCTCCATAATTTTACTTGTTGATGTGTTATACATTTCTTATGGGTTAACAAATATATACGGAAATAATAAAGATGATCCAGAAGATTTGGAGTAAAAGACAAAACTTATTAGGCCATTTAGTTCGCATTTCTTTAAGTAGTAAAGGATGTGTGTGTCTCAGTATAAATATATGTGTGTGTTTGTGTATTTACTATGTTGATAGACATATATCTGTGAGGATGTCCTATTTTTATGATTTATGTCTATTTGTGTATTGAACAAAATGTATGAATAACAAGATGATTATTATCAAGACAAATATCCCCAAATATCCCCATAAAGATTCAAAAAAGCCAACTGAGAAAGATATAATTCAGAAGTTATTAATCAGAATTATTTCATAATGGCTACTGACAATAACATCTTTTATTTTTTGGCCATGCTGGAGCACTGCCTTGAAGGGTTTAGTCGAACAAATCGACCCCAGTACTTATTTTTTTAAAGTCTGGTCCTTAATCTGTCAATCTCTTTTGCTGGACGCTGAGTTATGTAGATGTAAACAAACCAACAGTAGTTGTCAAGTGGTGGTAGGGGACAAACACTGAGACACACACACACATAGTTTATAGATCTAATATAGGTAGAATCACCAAAAAAAAGTACTCCAACCTATGAGAGATAAATATTTTAATACACATGCCGAAATAGCTACTAATAGTTTTATGCTTTTATGATACTTTAAATAAGTATATTTATAAAATACGCCATGTATCTCCAAGCGATTTTTCAGGTTCTGTTTATGTGTTAGATAAATTTTAAAAACTAAGATGATGGACAGTGAGAAAATAAGAAAAATGCAAAGAAGGTTAATGCAAAAATGGAAGGAGAAGAAAGAAATGTTATGCAAACATCTATCTTCTTTTCAGCATATCAACAACATTAAAGCAACTGAGTTGGCTTGGTATATATGGCATCTGAAGACCAACTCTACTCCACATATAATCGAGTGGAGAATCATGGAGAAATCCAAGCCATATGTTAATGGATCTAAGAAATGCAGAAAGATCTCGTACGCTTCTTAGATCCAAGAATTTTACCATGCTACTTAATACCAGTTCTGAAATATTTAGCAAATGCAAGCACAAGGACAGGTTTCTTTTGTCAAACTAGAGGATACCATCAGCTCCAGATTGAGTTGCAATCTTGCAGGCTTTGACATATTTTCCTGTTATACCAGCTGCATTAATTGTGTTTCCAGTAATCAGGGAGGACAGGGATCTTGGTTTTTTTGCTTTTGTTTCTTCTTGTCCATTTTTGTTTTGCGTCAACCTTCCTCATGTTTTTCTTCTCGTTTTTTTTTCTTATTCTCTTACTGTCCATCATCCTAGTTTTTAAAATATATCTAATACATGAACAGAGCCAGAAAGATTGCTTGGAGATACATGACATATTTTTATAAATATACTTATTTAAAGTATCATAAAAGCAAGAAAGTATTAATGGCTCTTTTGTCATGTGTATTGATTATATAGGTAGATAGGTAGGTAGGTAGATAAATAGATAGATAGATAGATAGATGACAGGCTTCCGCACAGTTTCAGTCTACCAAATTCGATCAAATGGCATTGGTTGATACTTGCCCAAGTGGAAATAAACCTGGAATCACATTGTTACAAATGAGCTTCTCAACCACACAACCATGCTGTTTAAAATTATTTAATGACATTCATTAGATGATATAAGGGAAGGCCTGTGGCTAAGTAGTTCAGGGGCTGGGTTCGTGATCATTAGATTTGGGCTCAATTTTCAGACCAGGTAGTGCATTGTCTTTGAGTAAGGCAATTCATTTCATGTTGCTCTTGTCTACTCAGTTGAAAATAGTGACAGTGGCTGCTGGGATTGATCCTGCAATGGACTGGTATCCTGTTCAGTGGGAAGTCTTTTACTCGGCTTCCAAAGAGTTGACTCAAGACAAACATATTTTAGTAGATAATGTACTTGCAATGGTGACATATTTACAACAGTGACATCATCCTTACAACGGCAGCTGACTCAGTCATGTATTAGATTAATATTTATGAACTCTGAGGAAAAAATAACAAATAACAAAAAAAAAGGTATAATATTTTAATGAGAGTTGGGTTATATTTCATCTTTGTTAAAGTTTCTTTAAATTTCTGTCCTGAAGAAGAAATGGCATGTTAGGGGACCAAAATGAAAAATAACACTGACTTATCACAGTGGTATGGGAAGGGGAATTGCTATTGGAATCATCCTAAATGTCTAACTTATCTATTTTATTCACTATACAGTCTGAGCTCTAATCCTTCTGAAACTGGTTCCCCAACTGGGTTCCATATAAGATTTTGGGGTCCACACAAACAAAATAATAAATTGAGGACCCACAGTAGTATATTAAGGATCCAAGAGAAAAATTTTACTTCAGATGTATTTATTGCAAGAAGCAGCTAGGTTTCTGTCTCTAATGTTTTACATCGCTCAACCTACACAAGTTAATATGTGAAAAGCAAAATAGGAATTTAAAAAAAGTATCTATAAAACTAATTTTCAGACATTGAATGGCTTTGGGGGTCCACCAGAGTGAAATAGTAATCAATCGAGTCCTAGAAATGGTTAAGAATCCCTTTTAAAAGAAACCCATTTAAATTCCAGAAGGCAGTTTATCACGCATTCTACTTCCTCCCAAATTCTACACATTCTGTAGAAGTCAGCCCAGTAAGGTGGCGAGCTGGCGGAAATGTTAGCACTCTGGGCAAAATGCTTATCAATATTTCGTCTGTCTTTACGTTCTGAGTTCCAATTCCACCGAAGTCGACTTTGCCTTTCATCCTTTCGGGGCCGATAAATCAAGTATCGGTTATGCACTGGGGCCAATGTAATCGACTTAATCCCTTTGTCTGTCCTTGTTTGTCCCCTCTATGTTTAACCCCTTGTGGGCAATAAAGAAATAAGAAATTAGCCCAGTTATACATTTACGATGATTCCAATAGTGATTCTTCTTCCCAAACCATTGTGATAAGTCAGTGCAGATTTATTGATCTTCTGAAAGTATTAAAAAGGGAAGTCAAATACTTATGGAACTTGAACTCTGAAAATAAAACTTTGATTATCCTTCTCTTTTCATTTGTTATGTCTTCCAACTTTTTAGTCTCATAAAAAAAAGTCACCCACTTTCAGGAGGATTAATTCATCAATACCAGGTCCCATATGTTCCTTAAGGGTTCGTATAAGATTTTGTTGTTAAAATTTATCTGCAATAAACTGGTTATACTTCTACGATACACAAAATATTTCAACAACTTTTTTTATATTCAATTACTAATAATATTATAAAATATTACAGTTTTTTTTTGTTTTTTTTAAACCTGGGGTCCAGTAGAGTTAAATAGGAGTCAAAGGGGTCCGTAGGCAAAAAATGGTTGAGAACCACTGATCTATACAAATACTACTAACATGTTGGCTATTGTAAATATGCTGCTGTTTCGTGTACATCAATTAGCAATCTCATCTAAATATGTTTTAAAATATTTTGTTGCTTGTAGTTGTTCTTGGTAGATATATTTAATAGTTCATGCCATCATCAAGGTGATTATTTTGGGAGCTTGCTTGTTACTCTATGGATATATTTATCTTGATGATAACCTAACAAGACTTAAACACTTTTAGCCTATAACAAAAGGAAGAAAACTGCCATAATGAACTTGAAAAAGTCACCTCTGTAAGTTAGTGACAGCTACCAATAACATTTTTTAATTTCTCATAATCTTTTTCCCTTAAGTAAAAATGAAAACTTGTTTATTGATGAGATAAATTACATATTTAAAAAAATATTGTTCTTTCTTTCTTTCAAGCACACATTTCTTCTTCCTAATGTTATTATAGATTTTGTTTATTATTACTTTGTGTCAAAATCACAGGAGAATTTTCATTCTTCCAACAAAAAATTTCATTTTGTTTGTTGCAATGGAAAAATAAAATTAAATAAATATAATTTTCTCTTCTACTGAGGCTGTTAAATCTATCTTTTCTTTTCTTTAATTACATATATATATATATATATATATATATATACTGTTACCTTAAAATGACTTATTAAAAATGAATCTGGGATGTGTCACATGCCTTGATATTAAGAATACATTTATTTTAAAACTGGACTATTTTTCACTTTTCTGACTATTTTCTCTTGTCTTTAATTTAACTCTCAAAGTCCTGTTGTTCTTCAAAATAAATTTACTTCTTTAAACTAATTCCTTTTTTCTTTTCTTTTATTTTTCACTTGTCTCAATTCATTAAGTATTGGCTATAATTATTTGCCCCCCTCCCCCCCCCCCCGCGCCTCTTTGCTTGTGTTCCAATGCCTCTTCTGCTTGCATTTTTTTCATTTCCTCACTGCTGTCAGTCTGATCTCACTAACTTTATTTGTTAGAGAAAACTTTATTTCATCAGAACTACATTTGGAGTCCACAACCACTTATCTTGTTTTTTTTACATATATAGTCAGAAAAGTCAATTACACATAGTCTAAAAATCTTAGTTCCTTCTTCATATCCTGCACATGTCCAGGTAATATCTTGTTTCCCAACATACCCTCTTAAACATCCCTGTGTAATGTTGATATTCTTGTCATCTACCATTTCTGTTAGCTACCACAAAGGTTTTAAAGAAATTATCCTTTTCATTCATATGATGCTACTAAAGAACTGTAAGTAATGTGTAATCTTCCTTTGAAAAATTTTCTAAATTACAATTCAAAGGACAAGAATAGATGAACTTACCTATTAACCCTTTAGCATTTAAACCGGCCATATCAGGCCAAAAGTATTCTGCCTGTTTTATGTTCAAACCGGCCATATCTGGTCTCTCACACCAACCCTACAATATCGTTTTAAAAATGAACAGCTTCCTCATCAAAATCTCATAGCTACAAGATTAATGAATGATTAGTTCAAAATAATTTGGATAAAAAAAAATAAATTTTGGCAGAATAATGTGAACACTAAAGGGTTAAATATATAAAACCATATCAGCTGTAAATATTTTGAGCTTTGATGCAGTTTCAATGCAATGCTTTCTGCTGTTTCTGCTCATATTTTTTTTAAATGTGTTTATTTCTTGGTAAAAATTCAGTTTCATTAGAGGTTAAGGGAAAGCATTAAAATTTATTTTTTCCTAGATCTTGCTTACAATAAACTTACGAGTATCTTGGGCAGGCTTTTCTCATTTCATGAGTAGGCATGAAACATGTGCTTTTTACAGAAGAAAGTTGTAAAGTCATTTCCAAGATATTTAGAAATAAAAGTGAAATGGCAGATTACAGATTTCATTAATGGAATCTTACTTTTACTTTAATTTAAATTAGCTTTTAATTTACAAAGAAATATGCAATTATTTGCTATTCTTGAGATGTATAGAGATGCACTAATATTCCTTCACGTGTGTTTTGTTTAGCTAAACACCCAAATTTATTTGTTTCTTCCATCCATCTAGATGAAAGTTCTGTGTAAATGTACCAACAATTAAAATGTTAAGTGAGAAAAAGCATAATGTAAGTAAATATGTCTATTTGAGTAACTAAATGATAATTATTGCATGGTAATTATAATTGCTTCAGTAGTATTTTGTAACGAGAGAAAAAAGCCAATAATTGCTTTAACTACTTACCCTAAATATGTTGATAGTGTTTGTTTAGATTCCTCTATAAAGAACAATTAATTGCTCTCTTGTGATACATAATATGATAATATACTTAGGATAAATCATCTGAAATTTTAGGAGAGGGTGTAGTTAATTACATTGAACCCAGTACTCAACTGTTACTTATGTTATCGACCCTGAAAGGATGAAAGACAAAGTTGACCTCAGTGGAATTTGAGTTCAAAACATTAAAGATGGATGTAATTTTGTTAGGTGTTTTGTCCAGTATGCTAACAAGTCATGTCAGCCTGCCACCTAAATAGTAATAATAATAATTTCAATGACACATAAATGAAACAATCACCTTGTGTGTACTGGGATCTTGTATTGCAGGTAACAGGTGAGGTCACCAGCGCTGGTGTCATGTAAGAAGCACCCATTACACTCTGTAAAGTAGTTGGCATTATGAAGGGCATCCAGCTGTAGAAGCCCTGCCAAAGCAGACACTGGAACTCAGCACAGCCCTCTGGCCCTTCAGTCCATGTTGAATTGTCCAACCTATATCACTATTGGAAAAATGTTGTTAATTGATGATGATGGATGATGGTGATGATATATACTGATCAAAGTATACATTATCATAAATCCATTACAGCCAATTTAATCCAATTAGGTAATTACTGGATTACCTAATATCCTATGCAAAACTGATTGGTAATATCTGCAATAATGGATTTATAATACTGTATACTTTGATTAATGTGACCAGTCTACCGACAAATACACAAATGCCTATTTTTTCGGACTTATGATATTGGGAAACTATGTGTATGTATGTGTGTAGCATATATATATATATATATATATACATATACACACACGTGTGTGTTTGTGTAAAACTAGGGTGTTAAAAACACCTGCATTGCTAGAAATAAGAGCTAAAATGCACTCTAATGCTGTAGTTAACACACATGAATGAAAACATATACACTAATAGGGACCATAACTGTTTGAAAAATGCCAACCAAGAATTATTAAGATTGAGGTCAATTTCATTTACACCCAAGTCACATTTAGTGACAATTATAATTCTCCTTTTTGGTGTAACATTGCAACCTGCTGTTTAGATTAATTTTGTCCATACACATTAGTGAATCACTAAAACATTCATTAATTTAGATGACAAAAACATATATACTAATAGGCGTAGGAGTGGCTGTGTGGTAAGTAGCTTTCTTACGAACCACATGGTTCCAGGTTCAGTCCCACTGCGTGGAACCTTGGGCAAGTGTCTTCTACTATAGCCTTGTCAGTGGATTTGGCAGACAACTGAAAGAAGCCTGTCGTACATATGTATATATATGTATGTGTGTATGTTTGTGTGTCTGTGTTTGCCCCCCAACATCGCTTGACAACCAATGCTGGTGTGTTTACATCCCCGTCACTTAGCGGTTCGGCAAGAGAGACCAATAGAATAAGTACTAGGCTTACAAAGAATAAGTCCTGGGGTCAATTTGCTTGACTAAAAGGTGGTGCTCAAGCATGGCCACAGTCAAATGACTGAAACGAGTAAAAGAGTAAAGAGTAATAGATAAACAGGTCTGGAAAAACCCAATCACCAAGCTGACTTAACTGGTGGTGGCAACAGAAACTGCCAAAACAGACATCAGAATTCTCAGTTGGCATTTTTCAGACAATTATTGTCCCTGTTAGTGTATATGTTTTCTTTTATGTGTGTTAACTACAGCATTAGAGTATTTTAGCTCTTATTTCGAGCAATGTAGATGTTTTTTAACACCCTAGTCACATTTAGTGACAATTATAATTCTCCTTTTTGCTGAAACAGTGCAACCTGTTACTCTTTTACTCTTTTACTTGTTTCAGTCATTTGACTGCGGCCATGCTGGAGCACCGCCTTTAGTCGAGCAAATCGACCCCAGGACTTATTCTTTGTAAGCCCAGTACTTATTCTATCGGTCTCTTTTGCCGAACCGCTAAGTGACAGGGACGTAAACACACCAGCAATGCTAGGGGGACAAACACAGACACACAAACACACACACACATATATATATATATACATATATACGACAGACTTCTTTCAGTTTCCGTCTACCAAATTCACTCACAAGGCATTGGTCGGCCCGGGGTTATAGCAGAAGACACTTGCCCAAGATGCCACGCAGTGGGACTGAACCCGGAACCATGTGGTTGGTTAGCAAGCTACTTACCACACAGCCACATATATTAATTTTACTTATATATATGTATGTATGTATGCATGTTTATGTATATGTGTCTATATATATATATATATACACACATAGATGTGTGTGTATATGTTTAAATGTATCTGTGTGTATATATATGTATATATATATATATATATATATGTCTGTGTGTATATATGTATGTGTGTATGTATGCATATATGTTGGTATGTGTGTGTGTATATTTGTGTGTATATATATATATATATATATTATATATATATATATATATATATACATATATGTATGTATATATGTATGTATGTATATATGTGTATACACACACATACAAGTGAGAGAGAGAGAGAGAAATATAAAAGAATTAACAATAATATGGATTTTATATGAATTAGCAGGGACTCTTCTAAGTGAAAAACTAATCAAAGAATCATTATAACAAAAACAAAAGCACCCGATTCATCAAAAACATCCTGGAAAGGAATATGAATTGCCAACATAAAGAAAAACAGTTACCACCTTGAAATTTCATAATGAATCGATCATCAGCTTGTGCTTTTGAAAAACATTGAAGGAAAAAAAACTCAAAGACTTCTTAATTCTTAAGTTAAGGATGGAATCACATAAAAAGAATCAAATACTACAGAAATACACAACAGCAAAAAGGAAATATTTGACAGGAATGGCTGTGTGGTAAGTAGCTTGCTTACCAAACACATGATTCTGGATTTAGTCCCGCTGCGTGGCACCTTGGACAAGTGTCTTCTACTATAGCCTCGGGTCAACCAAAGCCTTGTTAGTGGATTTGGTAGATGGAAACTGAAAGAAGCCTGTCGTATATATATATATATATATATATATATATATATGTGTATGTGTGTGTAAAACACACACACACATATATATACGACAGGCTTCTTTCAGTTTCCGTCTACCAAATCCACTCACAAGGCTTTGGTCGGCCCGAGGCTATAGTAGAAGACACTTGCCCAAGGGGCCATGCAGTGGAACTGAACCCAGAACCATGTGGTTGGTAAACAAGCTACTTACCACACATCCACTCCTAACAGACATTCTTTTTTTTTTGGACCTTTACAATAATAGCTTCAAATCTTGATTTTATATGTTCTAGACCAATGAAATTTTACAAACACCAATTGCTGACATCACCTAACTCTAGACTAATGAACTAAGAAGATAGGTAACACCAACTCATGGTATGACAACCAAAAATACCAGAGTCTCATGTTTGTCAATGCTATCTTTAGAGGCGAACTAGCATATTTTTTTTAGGAAAACCATAGATAAGATGAATCTATGGATCAAAGTAGTACAAAGGCCAGGGACCCCCATAAAATCCTGGATATGTAGAATGTACCCATTTGAAAGAACTCTCCATACAGATAAGAACTGTTTTGTGCGTAGGGTAAACCCTCAGATAAATTGTAAAACTAGGATTGTAATCTATAATATAAGGTGTACAGAGGGATGGTGTAGAAACAGGATACCAATGTACATTGAAAAGACAGTATGTAGCTTAGGTGAACAGATAAGTGAACACTGGTGAGAACACAAAGAGGAGAAAAGCTTGTCAGTACTCTACAAACATAGTGGAATATGAGGGCTTGGTTAATAACATAGTTTGTGTGTCTGTGTTTGTCCCCCCAACATCGCTTGACAACCGATGCTGGTGTGTTTATGTCCCCGTAATTTAGCAGTTTGGCAAACGAGACCGATAGAATAAGTACTAGGCTTACAAAGAATAAGTCCCGGGGTCGATTTGCTCGACTAAAAAGGTGTTGCTCCAGCATGGCCACAGTCAAATGACTGAAACATGTAAAAGAGTACATAGAACAGACATGATACTCAGATTATGGAGACTAGACACAACAGAAGATGACCAAGCCACAGCAGAAAACATGACTGGAGTAATAACACTCCCTCATTCCACCACACTACATAACCTGATGACTAAAGACAGAATGAGAGGGAAAAAAATTAAAGAGACACAAGTACAAACCTTGTAATATACAAACCCATATACGTGCACACAAAACACTCACACAGACTAAAGACAAAATGAGAAAGAAAAAAATAAATAAGAGTCATAGGTGCAAACCTTGTAATATACAAACCCATATATTTGCACCCAAGACACACACATACACATAGTTACAGACATAAATGCATGTGCAGATAGGGATACACACCACAGAAAGCCAAATGGAATGAATAGGACAAGACCAGAGAGAACAGGGGACACAAGGGACAGAAAGCCAAATGGAATGAATAGGACAAGACCAGAGAGAACAGGGGACACAAGGTACAGAATGTTATTGAAGAAGTCATAAAATGAGTGACGAAAGAAATTTGACAAATAAACTTAATAATAATAATAATATTGCCAGCCAGGTGCCAGACGAGGCTGGCAAACGGCCAAGCACCATCCGATCGTGACCGTTTGCCAGCCTCGTCTGGCACGTAAAAAGCACCCACTACACTCACGGAGTGGTTGGCGTTAGGAAGGGCATCCAGCCGTAGAAACATTGCCAGATCAGACTGGGCCTGGTGCAGCCTTCTGGCTTCCCAGACCCCAGTTGAACAGTCCAACCCATGCTAGCATGGAAAGCGGACGCTAAACGATGATGATGATGATGAGATAAAAATAAGTAGTGCATGTGTTTAATTTGTTTAATCAGCAAAAGATGACCATCCCCAAGTATATCAATATCTGTTTCAACTCACAATTTCACATCAAGAATTTTTCAAAACAAATACATAAACGATTATCATTATATATAGTGAATAGTTTTTTTGTTGTTTTTCTGTTTAAGTAATTCAGCAAGTCTTCTATTTGCCTGCCCACCCTTTCTTTTTTTTTTTTTTTTTTGTCATAATATATAACTCCTTCCCCTCTACTATTCTAATAGTGATTCTCAATACAGTGTCTACCATTGTCTGCAACAACCCTGAACTGAGACAAGAAGTATCAGATTTCAGTTTTTTTTCATAGTCAAACTTACAATTTTATGATAATTACTGCTATTGCAGCTTTCCCTCCCTGTTGCCTGTGTTGTACTGGTCAGATACTTGCTTAAAATAGATGACCCAATTTTCAAATGCTAACCTTTTTAATCAAATTCCTTTCTTTTGGCAGTTAGTTTATTGTGGATCAGGGGAAGATAAAGATGTGAGACTGTTCTCAATTTTTTTAGTTGATTGACTTTGAATTGATTGATTAATACAATTGAACTATGAGATTAGACTCCTCCAATATTTATCACATGTGTAAGCCTTTGATAAATGTGTAATATCCATTATCTGTGTGTATTATATATATATATATATATATCATATTCCCTTCCATATGGGCTAACTCTGATGAGCATAAAGTTATATAATCAGTTTGTTACCTAACACTCCATTGTATTCTTTATGTGAAACTGATTGATAAGACCAGCTGTGATGAATATTTAATGCTATACATTTCAGATTTTATATATATATCATCATCATCGTTTAATGTCCGCTTTCCATGCTGGCATGGGTTGGATGGTTTGACTGCAGACTGGCAAGCCAAGAGGCTGCACCAGGCTCCAATCTTATTTGACAAGGTTTCTACAGCTGGATGCCCTTCCTAACACTAACCACACTAAGAGTGTAGTGGGTGCGTTTTACGTGCCACCAGCATGGGATCCAGTCAGGTGGTACTGACATCAACTACACTTGAATGGTGCTTTTTACATGCCACCAGCACAGGAGCCAGTCAGAGAGCACTGCCAACAACCACACTGGTATCAACTATGCTCGAATGGTGCTTTTTATGTGCCACCGGTATGGGTGCCAATTAGGCGGTACTGGCATCGGCCACAACAATGATTTCACTTGACTCAGTAAGTCTTCTCAAGCACAGTATATTGCCCAATGATTGAAGAGTACTCTTAAATGGGCCAGTTATGCGACACTGGCATAGGCCACGGCTACGGTCTCATTCGGCTTGCTGGGTCGGTCTCCCTTGGCTTGCCGGGTCTTCTCAAGCACAGCATATCTCCAAAGGTCTCAGTCACTTGTCATTGCCTCTATGAGACCCAACGTTCAAAGGTCGTGCTTCATCACCTCATCCCAAGTCTCCATGGGCTTACCTCTTCCACAAGTCCCCTCCACTGTTAGGGTGTGACACTTTTTCACACAGCTGTCCTCATCTGTACACAATACATGACCACACTAGCACAGTCGTCTCTCTTGCACACCACATCTGATGCTTCCAACTTTTCTCTCAGGACACTTACACACGACCATGTATACACACAGACATTACACATCCAACAGAGAATACTAGTTTCATTTTTTGCAAGCTTACGCATTTCTCAGCATTCACAGCCCATGTTTCACTGCCATGTAGCATGACTGTTTGCACACATGAATCATATAGTCTTACCTTTCACTTTGAACTAGACTTGAGATGTCTTGCCTTGGTGTTTGTTTTCCTTTTTAACAAATTTATATCCACTATATTGGAAATCTACAATAGTTCCATAACTCCTGTCTCGGTTATGAGCTTGGAACCCTGGTAATCTGTTACAGCACTTAACCAGCATACCTATCCATTTACATCACCTGTGAACTAAACCCCTGTATATATATATATATATATACATATCTCACATCTATTTTCATTCCTCAACTTTACTCTCTATTTCATATCTTATCTAAATGAACTATAGCTTAACCATTTTCTCACATCATCTCCGATGAAGGGATATAACTATTGCTTAACCACTTTCTCACACCATCTCCGATGAAGGGATATCAAAAATATCCCGGAAACAGCTGTAAGACCTTCTATTTATAAATGTTCTAAAATCTTCACAGCCTTGGATTTTTATCTCATTCTGAAAAAATATTTTTTTATATATACACATGCTGATATATGACCTACCTTGGACTCCTTATTCGCATAATCACCAAACCTGGAGCTTAACTATAGCCTGTCCAAAGCACTTACTCAGCATTATCTGACACCTTTGGGTCTTATTGACACCATTACCTTTCATAACCTCCATATATATAGGCTATTTTAAACCTATGAGTGAGATATAAACAGTAGCAATACGGAATCGTAACGTATAATTGCCAGCCAAGTGTGGTGTCCTATAAAGGACTATGCTATTGACGTTTATAGACCCAGGAAGACATCTATTCCAGCTGGCTAATGACACAAATTCTGTGTCCAATGAGTATTTGTGAAGGGAGGGCAACAGAATCAGCTAGGCAAACCATACGGACTCACCACAGACCCATTTGTGCAGAGACAGATTGCTGCTAGCTGAGATCTTTCAATCTGTCTAGTTGCCATCCAGCTAGAGGCCCCATCCTCACAGATCATTATCGACAGGCACATCTGCAGTAGGCTCAAAAATGTCAGAACTGGTGATATCAGCAGTAAAGGACCGTAATCTTCTCTGACAAAAGTCAAAATTGCATTTCTGTGGCAGATGGCAGAGCTAAGGTTTGGAGATGAAGAGGTGAACACCATGCCAATAGCTGTGTGGTGGCGAGAGACTCATGGGGAAAACAGAGCATTATGATATGGGGCAGGATAGCACTCAACTGGGAACTTGGACCAGTGGTGTCCCAAAATATCATCCAAGGCCGGGGCAATGGACTAACTGCTGCTCACTACATCAATCAAGTGTTGAACCTCACATTGCACCATTCTTTGCCCACCATTGGAATCACGTATTCCAATATGACAACGCCTGTGCCCACACTACCAGGTTGGCAACAGGCTTCTTCCAACAGCACAACATCCAGACACTGCCATGGCCTGCCCAAAGTCCGGACTTGAACCCCATAGAACACCTGTGGGACGAAATCCAAAGAAGGCTAAATGATATCCGTTTAACGCCAAAAACTGCGGCACAGCTCACTGCAAGTTTTAACAGAGTGTGGGCTACTATCCCAATGGCCTTCATCAATCGCTTAGTGCATTCAATGTACAGAAGATGTCTGGCGGTAATCAACGCTAACAGTGGTCACACGAGATATTGAGTTCGTCTCTTTGGATCCAGGACACCCCGTCACCACACGGCACCATGTAACGTCAAACCTGTTTCAAAAAATGTTTTATCGTTAGGAAAGAACGGTTTCTTAATTAGCACTTTTCAATCAATGTAATGGCAGTCAGTTAATAAACCGGTTTCTATTTGGTACGTGCGCGACATTATCTGTTGGTTACAACAAACAAATAGCATGCATATTTCACATGATGTGTCCTAATAAAAGCAATCAATTTTTGTAAATAAAGACGAACAGAGTTACAATTTCATACGGCTTCGACTGCCGTCACACAAGGTGTGACTGTTGATTACCTAGATAGGTGGCAGCACAGGTGTAAAACCACTTACCTTTCTAGCCTTACCTGATCGAGAAAAATTGACCTTATTAAATGTAAAGATGGCGACACACCTGTTGGATTTACGATGGTTATTGCTTTTCTTATATATCTTCACTTCTTCAAGATGTAATGCAGGTAAGTGTTTTTCTAGTGAACGACAGAAGAAAAGCTGATAACTTGTAAATGAACTTCTTTCATCTGCTATCAAATGATCTATTTAACGTTGTTTACGGTTAAATCGTTGCTCCCATATAACTGTTTCGTCAACTTGTTGAAATCCCTTCAATATTTATGGATATATATTTTAGTTTTTCACAGTTCTTCATTGTTTACCTTGTTTAAATTTTATCAAAATATTTTATTTCGTTTGTTTTAGTGTCTAATGTGTAATATTTAAAACACTGTTTATTACTTGTAAATAAAGAAGACAATTCAAGACACGGTTTCTCTATTCCACACTAAGTGTCATTTGTTTGTAGTGAAAAAATTGTCCTGTGTACTACTAAACGCAGTCATGAAACTTTTTAGGGCTTTTATATCCTATTATATCAAATAAGGTATGGGACGGTACGGTATATGCCTACTTTTGAGTGATTAGTTTATTTTTAAAGCTATATGCCTTGTTTTTCCGAGTTTAAGGACACTTTTGTACATCTTGAAGATTGTTTTCATTTTATTTATTTCAAATGACTTTTCCACCATGGAACTGAGAAATCCTACACCAAACGACGAAAGACAATTAGCGCGGATTTCCATTAACTCCCTTCCCTTGACACTCATTTCCAGTTCTGATTTTACATTTCTTTCCTTGATTTTTGTAATATGGGTGACCACAATTTTAAAAATGTTGATTTATTCAACTCGTCTTCATATCTTCTCAAAATAACCTTCTTGTATACCAAAGATTGTCGTCATATGTTTATATATATTTTCCTAACTGAATATTTTTATAATGAGTCATTTTAAGTCCGCGACATAGTTTCTCTTCCCGATTGTGGCCATTGCTCTTCTTATCACTTTTGCTGTTGTAAAATGTACGAAGGTCATATATTCTCATTCACTGCATCATACGCAAAGTTTTGTGCCTTCTTGAGATTAAAAAAAAACAACATAATTAATCCACAGGATACCACGGTAATGTTCAATGATCTAACCTTCATATTATACTTACGATCTACGCCAAGAAATCTTTTAGATTTAAAAGGAAAATGAATTTTAACCACAATTCGTCGAGATTTCACATCAACTTTTAAAAACAGTAAGGAATTCTTTCGGTAGAATGCCAACTGTAGTTTTAATTTGTTGACTCGCATTTTATTAGAATTAGTTGTCTGATGAACGACTTTGGGCGGAGGTAAAGAACACACACACCATTCGTTTTTGGGGTAACAAAAACCCTAACCCTAAACATCGGGTGTGCGTATTCTTTACTTTCGCCTGATTTTGAATTGGGCTGAATGTGGCTGTTGATATTTTTGTGTGTATGTTTTATGATCCCTCAAAGTAGGCAAGATTTTAGAATATTCTTAATATAGTAATATTATTGTTACGTTATGCTGAACGTGTCAGCATGTTTTTTAATTGTTATTTTATGTAATATGTTCATCAAGAGAAGTCTTTCCAAACTGGTGAGGTTTGCGGTTAATGTTCATTTTAAACATTGGCGGTTGATGTTAGATAAGAACGTAAATAGATGAACAGAACACAATATAGACCTAAACACTATATTCTGACGTTTGCAGAAAGATGGGCTAGTTTAAAATTCCAGAGGTACATACAAGAAGAGGAAGAGGTGGATTGGGTAAAATGGTCAAGGAAGAATCTTTGAAGACAGACCAGTTGCCTAGGTGGGTTTTAGGTAGATAAGATGTATAGCTAACTAGTTCAGGAGAGAAGAAACTTGCAATTGGTAGAGATGGTCGTCTGAAGAAACAGCATGGCAAACTTTTGCAATTCAATTGAGAAGTTTTCTTTTGGATATTGGTGTGTGCATAGAATCAGCACTGTCTTGACATGTGAAAAATATTCCAGTGAGGTTCATAGATGAACTTTATAGAATTTTATCAACTGATTGGGGGTTGAAGGTTTTTTTTTTCTTGTGCTCTAAAAAGAGATTCTAGTTTATGTAATTAAGACATCTTGTAATATGCGTCATTTATTGATCAGGATGTAGTCGATCTTTTGGTCTTTTGCATTTGATGCTACCCAGGTCCAGTTCCAGCTCTTCTCCATCTTCTTGAGTGGGCTGTGCCCAATGTACAGCCTTTTCACCTCTGCCATGGTCTAAATGCTCTCTTGTCTCATTCCACTTCCGAGCCTGAATCTTCCCACATATTGTTCATCTTGTCGTCCTTTGCTCACTTTTGCATTGAGGTCTCTCATCGCGGCAGTGTATGTGGAATTAGCAACTAGAACTTGTTCCAGCTCATCATAAAAATCTTCCACAACATTGTCATTGGTGATACTGGTGGGAACGTAGGCTTTCACTATCTTTGTAGTTGACTTTCTGGAGTTGAACATTTAGCACTCTTATTCTGAATCTTATCAGCCCATTCCTTGCTGACAATGAACCCGATGCCTCTGACTGCTTGAGGACCTTCTGCATATCCCAGTCTCACAATACTTCCATTTTGCATTCAACTGATTTCTCTGACACATTTCACAAAGTCCTAACACATCACACTTGATCTTAACCTTCTCTTCCATCGGGTGGTTCAGTTCAGTCATCTGTACTAAAGTTCTACAGTTATAGGTACATATAAGGTTAGTCCTTTTCTGTGGCTGCTTTTGGGCACCAGAGACTTTTAGCATCCTCTCACTGTTTGATTGGTGCACAAGGGACTGTGGCCCATTTCCTAATGCTGTTTGAGCCATTAAATGATGCCACCCCACTGGCAAAGCAGGCAGGCCATTCACCTCTTCAGTTTAACTTCAGCCTCTACAGAATACTCTTTATACCTACTTTAGCAAAAGCAGTCCATCAGCATGGTTGTTAGTTTGGTGCCTTTGTGGCTAGGTTGGACTGCCAGGGTGTATGTACATATACCCAACCACCATAGCCAATGTGCCACATCAAGTCAATGAAGTATGACATGTGGTGAGCACTGAAGTGAATGGAAAGGAGGAAATGGAGATTTGCCAAACCTTCTACACCAATATCTTAAAATCTACTGTGGCAGTCATCCTCTATTGTCATAGAGAGTACAAGAAGTACCATCTGTTTTGATGAGAGAGGTTGAAAAAGGGTAAAGCACTGGGCAAGGATGGTATAACATATTGCTCTATGTTTCAATCACTACGTAAGAGAAGGTCATATACCCTCTTAATGGAAAGAATAGAACACCATCCTGTTGTACAAGAAGGGTGATTTCAGGAACTATCACCCAATATATCTCCTGTCTCACATATACAATCTGTTTATGAAGATAATTGTATGCTTATTATTGCAATAGTTTGATGAACAACAGTCAAGAGAACAGGCAGGATTTAGAAAGAACTTCAACACAATGGATTACACATTCATTCTGATACAGTTGTTGGAGCAAGTGAAAGAACACTGGTTGCCTCTGTTTGTCGTATTCATTGACTATAAAAAGATCTTCAGCTTCGCGAAGCAAGATGTTGCAGCACAATACATGAATCTCCTTAGAGTGACAAATTTGGAATGCCCTACAGACATGGCCTTATTATCATCACCTGTATGTGTCTCAGTTGAGAAGGAAGTCATACAAGGAGATATCATCTCTGAAACTCATCGCAGCATGTTTTGAAATGATCACCAGAGAAATTGGCTGTAGCAGTGACATGTAAATCACTAGTGAGCTGCTCACCCACCTCTGGTTTGCACATGATATTACACTCATCACATGGGCAGTTACAGACCATGCTGTTCAAGCTGAATACCTGCAGTTTGGCAGTCAGCCTGAGGATCAATTGTGCAAAAATAAAGTACAAGCAGCCCAAGGATGAAATGATGTAGTTAATCTTTAAGAAGGTCATATATTCACTGTACTAAGGTAGAGAGCTGGCAAAAATGTTAGTATACTGGGTGAAATGCTTAGCGGTATTTCATGTCTTTATGTTTGGACTTCAAATTCCGCCAGGTCGACTTTGCCTTTCATCCTTTTGGGTTGATAAATTAAGTACGAGTTGCATACTGGAGTCGATCTAATTGATTGCCCCCCCCCCCTCAAAATTTCGAGCTTTGTGTCTAGAGTAGAAAAGCATATATTCACTCTAATGTCCAAAATCTGAATCATTCAATCAACTCCATGGATAGCTATTTATTTAGTTTGTTCAATAACCTTATCTACTAAAAAAAATAAAAAATTTTAAAAAAATGAAAAAGTTGCACAAATACTGGTGCCATAGTTTATCAAATATTACTGAATCATCTCAAAATTTCTAGACCACAAAGAGACATACAATTGAATTTATTGATTCATCTGATTTAGAAATATTACATAAATAGTATCAGTAACCTTTCCTTGGCACTGGAAATAAAAAAAATTAAATATATATATTGATATATTCTCATTTAATTTACTAATTAGTTTATGATACTTTTGAACATTCAAATTACCCCCACAGCCTATGAGAACTAGCCAACTAACTTCAACAAATGTTGTAGTTACAGGGTATAGATGATACATTTTTTTGACATAGTATATCATCATCATCATCATCATCGTTTAGCGTCCGTTTTCCATGCTAGCATGGGTTGGACGGTTCTACTGGGGTCTGTGAAGCCAGAAGGCTTCATCAGGCCCAGTCAAATCTGGCAGTGTTTCTACGGCTGGATGCCCTTCCTAACGCCAACCACTCCGTGAGTGTAGTGGGTGCTTTTTACGTGCCACCCGCACAGGTGCCAGACAGAGCTGGCAAACGGCCACGAACGGATGGTGCTTTTTATGTGCCACCGGCACGAGTCCAGTCAGGGCGGCGCTGGCAACGGTCGCGAAACGGAAGGTTCTCTTACATGCCACCGGCACTGGTAACACATCTGCAATTTCCATTGATCGATTACGATTCTGATCATATATTATATACTAGTGCTTATTCTATTGGACTTTTTTGACGAGAATAAGTAAGGCAAGGATTGCTTTTCATCTGTTAAAAAAAATATGGAGCACAAGTGTAATTTCAATAAAGAACAAAATAAGAATTTTTAACACTAACGTAAAAGCTGTGTTATTGTATGGGGCTGAGACATGGCGAACAACAGTTAAGTCAAATAAGCAAATAGAATCATTCATCAACAGATGCTTGTGTAGTATACTTAAAATTAGATGGCCTAAACACATAAGCAATATGGAGCTATGGCAAAGAACAAATCAAGTTTCGATTAGGGAGCAAATATTAAAAAAAAGTGGAAGTGGATTGGTAGCACAATTAGAAAAGACACACCAAATGTAGCGAAAAGTGCTTTACATTGGAATCTGGATGTATATAGAAGGAGAGGTAGGCCTAAGAACTCGTGGTGGAGATCAACACAAAAGGAACTAGAGAAAGGGGGACATTCATGGCAGAATATAAGTACAGAAGCGAAAAATTTTGCGACATGGAATTCAATTATAAGTGGCCTATACTCCGCGTTGGAGGGTTAAAGGCAGAAAAAAAATATATATATATATATATATATATATAATATTATCTACTAACATACTTTGTATTCTACCAGTAGGCTACAAAGTACATCAGAAGATAAATGTGATTTCTGGCAGAAAGTCAGGATGCTCAGATTCTGGGTATATCAGAGCAAAGGATGATACCATGCTGATTGAGAAGATTGACATTTGCAATAAATAGAGTGTATAGGAAATTTATTTCATGATGCAAGAGCAACCTTGTCTGGTTTGCCTGACCCTTATGAGGGTCCAAAGATCCTGCCATCTGAAGTACAGGCAGTCATCAAAATGATGAAAGGGAAAAAACAAAGCTGTTGGGCCAGATGGAATTGTCATTGAGATGAACAAAGCATTAGAGGATTATGGAATTAGAAAACTGACAGATATAATATGCAAGATCTATGAAGATGGGAAATTTCCAGAAGATCTGGGTAAATCTGTCTTTATTGCACTCCTGAAGAAATCAGGAGCAGTGGGAGCAAGGGAAACTCAAAGTGCATGCTGAAAGGGAACAACTAAATCATTAAGCAGGTATCATCTTTCAACTACCTTCAAAAAGATTTGAAGATATGTGAAAGAGATCAAAATGCAAATAGTGCTGGCAAAATCTGCATTCTAAGTATTGTATAACATCTTGAGAAACCATACTCTGAACATCAATACCAGGATCTGCATATTAAATTGCTATGTCTACTCTGTGTCAACGTATGGAAGTGAGACAAAGTCTATAACATCAGGAATGAGAAAGTACTTGGAGAGTTGTGAAATGTGGTTCTGAAGGAGAGTATTGAGGAGAACATGGACAGAAAAGGTGTCTAATGAAAAATTGATGACCCAGGCTGCGGTAAATAGGAAACTGCTTCATGAGATAAGAGATATGCAATGGAGATTTCCTGGTCGTATGATGAAGAAAGAGAGCCTGGAGAATTTAGCGACGACCAGAAAGATTGAAGGGGAAAGAAGCAGAGGAAGGAGTAGGATGATATGGATGTCAAGCTTGACAAAATGTTTGGGAGAAAGAGGCATTAAACATCAGGAAGTGGAACTGTTACAGAAAGCAAGGAACAGAGAATTGTGGCAAGGCATGATTGCCTATGTCCTATATTCTGGACATGGTAGCTAAAACACAAAAGAAAAATATATTATTATGTATCAATGTAAAATGAAATTAATGTAACAGTATATGCATGTTTTAAAAGGCTAGCATGATTCCTCTGATGTTTCACCTCTGACACATTTTAGATCAAGTCAGTTATCAAGCAATTACAACTCATAATCATTTCTTAGTATTATTGTTATGAAAGTACCCATCCTTTCCTTCCTTCCTTCCTGATCCACAATCTATATTCTCCCTTATAATCACCTTCTAGTACCTTGAGAGTGCGCTCTGGCACCTTGCCGCTACCATCTGTGGTTAGCATTAGGAAGAGCATCGCTCTGTAGAAACAATGTCAACTGGGGCCTGATGTGACTCTGCAGCTCATCAAGATCTGTCAAACCATCCAACCCATACCGTCATGGAAAATAGATATTAGATGATTTTGATAGTCCCAGGTCAATCCTTAATTCAGCAATCTTATGGTTAAAAGTTTTTCCAGTTGTGACTGTCTTTTTGTATATCAAAGACTACATTAGCCAGTGTATCCTGACTTTTCTTTTCAAGGTAATAGGGTGAGGATTGAATGAATTTAGTTAGGATTTCTAGCAAGGTGGTTGACTAGATAGAGGCTTTTATGCAATTAGTTATCAAAATTGATTGTGAACATACAAACTGGCCTTCATCATAGGAATATATAAATGGTTCTGGAATAAGCTATCTAATGACTACTAGAGTACTAATTTAAAAGAACAAAATTTGTTAAATGTTTCAATTAGACCAGTAAGAAAAATAGAAATCTGAACTGTTTCTGATAGTTATTCAAAATGTTATTTGAATGTTTCATAGGATATGACAGTTCATGAAAAAGACATCCCAGGTGTGTCTGGAGGTATAGAACATGCATCAATAATCTAGCAGGTAATCCATAGAGCTAGAGCAAAGCAACAGGAACTTAATGTCATTTGGCTTGATCTGGCCCTGTGGATCAGTCTCATGCAAGATGACCCAGCTGGCTCCTGAGGTATATCATACCTCAAACACAATCAACGAATTGCTGAAAAAGTACTTCCATGACTTCTGACTGTGATCCTTCAGAAAGGATTTCCTGGCAGATTGACTCAATTTGGAAGTAGCCATAGCAATATACTGTCATTTCTCAAATACTGTTCATACTTGCTGTAGAATTCATCATGAAAGCAGCAGTAAGTGGTATAGATCAAGCAGACCTTGGAGATGACTATCAAATGCTCCTTCTAAAAACGGTCCTTTCTACAGAAGATGAAATATGTCAAATACTGAAGTGGTTAGACAAGCAGGTCACCTGACCTAGGATGAATTTCAAATCAAAGAATTGCAGAGCCTCTCACTACAGAAAGGGAGAGTAACTGGTATGGTCATGTTCACTGTAGCCAACTAACCCATTCCAACAGTGGCAGAAGAACCAGTCTATAGCCTTGAAAGGTGGTATGGTGATTCCCTGAATGATACAAGAAAAGGGAAATGTATCAATGCAAATGGCTGAGGAAAGCTTGCAGGCAATAGATCTATGTGGCCTCACTGACAAATACATCAGATACCTGCAGTGTGTGCTGATCATACTGCTCTTCTGGCCTCTGCCCATATACACTATTACCACTAGCATAGTGGAAATGATAGAAGCCAAGATTAACAAATATACAAGGAAATGATCTGGTGTAGTGTTAGTCTCTCTGTCACTAAGCAAAGCTGAAACTACCCCTAAACCTCATTGTGCAGGAGTACAAGACTGAAAAGCAAGGTTCCTATGTATGCTTGAGGACTCGGGATACAATGTTAAGGCAAGCTGAAAACTGGAAGTTAAAGAGGCAAAGGAAAGCTTCAAAATTACAGAAATAAGTGGATGTGTGCAACCTTGTAGGCAACAACTAGGCTTAAAATAATGGTTGTCAAAGCAGAAAGTAAAACAAAAATATACATGATAATGCAGGAAATGGAGAAAAGAATGGCAAAAGAATTCTGAAAGCAGCCCAGCAGGGCCAACAAGGATGATAGACATTGTGGGAGAGTGCATTCCGAAGAAGTCTCAGCCGGATTGACATGGCATGTGGTTCCTTTTAGGATCAGCTTTGCCCTTAGATCTGTATATGACCTTCTGTCTTTGAATACAAACCTAGTAAAATGGTAGAAATCAGGTGTTCATGCATACCTGTTCTGTTAAAGCAAATAGTGGAATATTTGCTGATCTCATTCAAAGCAACAATAGCCCAAGCGAAACACACAGATTTGCACTGTAACAGGAAAGACTATGCTAGCAGAAGCTCCACCAAAGTTCTGCACATCACATGGAAAAAATTTATGGCTTGAAACAGTTGTGCCAACTGGATAATGCTGGTGGAGTCTACAGGATGGAGTGGATAACTGGGTGTGTTCAGCAGACCTTTCAAAAAAATGAATAAGTCAACAAGAGGTTGTTTGAGATCAGATACTGTACTCCACTTTCCTCAAAACAAGTGATTCTCACTGAACTCATAGAAGCACTTTAACCAACAACTTGAAATAATCTGATTGAGAGCAAACTGGTTTGTGGGCGAATCTTCTTATGATTGCATGAAACAGCTCTCAGTATCTGGGGAAAATAAAACCAGAGCCCAAAAAGCAATGGCAAAATCAATCATAAAGAATTCTAACTGGATCTGGTCAAGGAGTAACTTACATACAACTAGCATCAAAAACAAGGTGATTACAACATTCAAGGTATCTTTGGAGTACCTGATTATTTAGATGCTGGTGAGAAAATAAACAGTTGCACTAATGTAACAGTTGAGGGGCGTGGAATTTATTATACTTGATAATAAGAAAGAACAAAAACTTTCTACATATTAAGTTGTTCTAATGATGCACTCCTGTTTATATTTTACATTTCCTGTTGTATTTGTAAATATTGTACACTGTTATTTACATCTCTGACACTTATTTAATTAATGCAACTCTTGTTTACCTCCTTTCCTTATTAATAATGTTCATATCATTCTGTTTCACAGTGGTAGCCAATGCAAAATAATATCTAGATAACCTTAACATGGACTTTATGTAGGAAAACAATTAAAAATTTTGTTTCAAAAAATCTATTTCTTTTGATGTATTACAGCCTGTACTTTCCCAATTGGTATCATGGAGAATTCTATTCATATGAAGAGGGGAAAAATAAAATCACTCAAATTAATGCAAACAATTGGGGTGATTATACCTGTGAAGACATTCAGACTTTTAGTGAAACCATCAATAAAGCTATAAATGCCAGCAATGCAATCATTTTAGTGAAAGCAAAGTAAGTCATTTTTATTTATGATTTTGAAATCAACTTTTAATGTTTCTTAATTACAATCTAATGATGGCCTTATCACACTTAACTAATCAGAGAGATAGACACTTTTATTTCCACCAAAGAAATTTGTTAGTGTTCTGTTTTACTTGTGTCTGTGTGTGTCAGTCAAGGCCATGGTTAACTATGGCTATTGTGATAAATCTTTCTATAGTTGATAAAGGCTTCCCTTACATCAGATGCTAGTCTATCCCAAGGTTAATCCCAGTTGCAGATGTTACTCATTTTCAGCCAAGTCTTTGGAACAATGTGAAATGAAGTGCTTTGTTCAAGAGCTTCACATAGTCTGCTACAGAAAACAAACCCATTATTTTACAATCATGAGGCCAACACCTTGGACATTTTTTTTTCATTTGTTGGGCCTAGAGGAAGGAGTTAGTGCCCATGTCCTTTGCAGACCCTCTGAAATGGTGAGATCAATGCTGTTAATGGTTCACTTAACCTGTTGCAGGTTAGCACCTGCAGGAGAGGCAGAAGCAGGTTTAAAAACGATTTATTTCATATATATATATATATATATAGATAGATAGACAGATAAATATGACAGGCTTCTTTCAGTTACTGTCTACTAAATGTGCTCATATGGCTTCAATCAACCTATGACTATAGCCCTGGTTAAAAATGCGCAGACATGCGCTCAGGCTTAGGCACTGCTGGTTTTACCTGAATGGTGAGCAGGTGTGGTGTCCGTTCATCAATCTGTTATTTCCACAGTTCACATCATTTACCAAACTGGACCCATGGATCAAGTGTAAACCGAGGTTGGACGTGTGGCATGTAGAGTGCCATCAGGCACTCACGCTTCTTCCCCAGTTGGGCAATGCCAGTGGCGGGGGTACTACCTCATTCTTCTATAGAGAGTTAGTAGAGTCCAAGTGTGATGATGTCCTGGAAGAAACCCTAGGCTTCGACGATCAACTGGCCAACCTGTTCCAAAGAACATTCAGGCCGGGGCCTATGGATAATTACCAAAAGTCCCTGACCTGGCAATGTTACAAAGGAGCTTTACCGGTTCGAGATAAGCTCTCTAGACATAGGTGTGCACCTTCACCGGTTTGTGCAAGATGCAAGCAGGACAGTGAAACTGTCCTGCATGCGATTGTTCAGTGCCCCAAGGTGACTGGACTCTGGGCTTATGTTGAACACCTGCTATCACATTTGAGAAGAGTACAACTGTTGAGTGAATCTGTAATCAAGATCGATCCACCGCCCTCCCTCAATAGGGAGGAGCAAGCTTGTTTTCTCTCGGTAGTTGCTGTTGCGAAAGAGGTAGTATGGAAGATGTGAGTGAAAGGAATTGTAGCAGGCATGTTCATCTCCAGTCTCGAGCTAATCAACTTTTTCGTTTTCCACATGAAACGGAAAATAAGGCTGGAGAAGAAATACCCGTCGCAAAGTGTGTTTCGTAAAAGATGGAAGTCTGCAGCAAGTATGTTGTGAGTGAAAGAACCTGTCTAAACAAGAACCAAAAAAGGACAAAGCAACGTCTTCAGTGTGAGTATGTGGTTTGTGGGGTCGACCGCACCCTCCGCTTCATTTTTGGTAAATCCCTCATTCTCATTTAATTGTATATATTTTAAGTGCTTGTTTATTCATACGTTTCGTCTCATTCGTTACCCTGACCCTTGTATCGTTCCCTCTTTTTCTCAATCTCATGGTTGATAAAGAAATTGACTATAGCTCTGCCCAATGTACCAAGACCATGTAAATGGTAAGAATCAAACAGCAATAAATTATAACTATTAAAGAAACCTATCTTGCTAAGCCCTGCTCTATAACAGTCCTCTTACTTCTGACTAGCTTAGGTAGAACATGCTGAGGCCTTCATCCTTCAGTGAACTGAATATAGGTAATCTAATTCAATCCAATGCAGAATAAGAATAAACATTTTATTCAGTTTTTTTTTTTTATATTTTAAATAAGAAACATCTCATTTTGTTTTATTTAAAGAGAAGAAATATGTTTTATTTTGTATCAATGTCTTTCAATGCATTTTTTATATTAATGTCTACCTTGCACTTTTTCAGAATGAAAAATATTTTTTTTTTTTTACAATGAACTTTGGCTCAACTTATTCAATATCAACTTTACTGAAATCATTTTAATTGAAGTGTTCAAATTTATATTTAAATCTTAGCTAGAAATAACATTATAAACATGAAAGATAGTTAAGATTTTAATATGTAAGAAGTTATCCTTTATTAAATTTATAACAGTAAACATAGGGTTTCAAATTTTTCCACAAGGGCAGCAATTTTGGAGGAGGGGATGAGTCAATTGCATCAATCCCTGGAAATCTTTTGTGAAGGATCACAGTCCAAAGCCACGGAAGTACTTTTTCAGCAATTCTTTGATGGTGATTGAGGTATGATATACCTCAGGAACCAGCTGAGTCATTTTGTGTGGGTCTGATCCATAGGTATTTGCCAGATGAAGGCCAAATGACATTAAGACCCCGTTACTTTGTTCCAGCTCTATGGATTACCTACCAAATCATTGATGCATGCTCTATACATCCAGACACCCCTGAGATGTCTTTTTCCAGTTCAACAGGTGCTTATTTTATCAACCCTGAAAGGATTAAAGGTGAAGTCAACCATGGCGGAATTTGAACTCAGAACGTAGCGATGGATGAAATACCGCTAAGCATTTTGTTATAGCAGTAAATATAATGATAACAATAATAATGAATTAACTTTATACAGTGCTCAGATGCACTGTAACTCATCAGAAAAAAAGTAGTCAAAACTGCATGAACATTACATTGAATATACACAGGAAGTGAACAGTGAATAAGTAAAAAAAAAGGGGGGGGGGAATCAGGGGTACTGTTGGTGAATTTCAGGAAGCATGGAAGTTTTCAAGGATGTAGTGTCCTGACAACTAACAACTGATGTGGATAGTTTATTCAATGCTTTAGCAATTCTGAACATGAAAAAATGTTTCCTATAGTCATGTCACTAGTGTAATGAAGATATACTTTGGTTGATTTAAGAGATGAATGGACAAGAAGTTTGTGTGAAATTCCTAATATAAAATATTTATCCTTAACAAAGCAATTTGTTGTTACAGCAAATGACAGGAAAGAATATATTTAAAATAAGCGAATCAGTTTAGTAGTCTGTAGATGCTGTTGTTTCCCAACAAGGACAGTAGCTATGAGTGATGTACATGCTAGTAGTAGATGATCACTGTCATCATCACAATCTCATATATTGTTTGTCCTCAAAAATGCTTGTTTGCAACTGCCCGGAAGTTATTGCAGCCACACTGATATGTCACCAGGGAAACCATTTACAAAAGCCAACCATGCCACCTTTTTTTAATCCCTCACTAGTAAAACCAGATAGCATGGCCAGTCTCCAAACCTCCGCTGCATACAAGTCCAGGTGTTCCCTTGTCTACCTGACCTTTCCTAGCTTGGCGAATGTCGCATACAATCCTTCCATAAAGGCTTCCTTTAGGTGTAGCTCAATCTTCTCTGTGTCCAATTGGTCCATTTCATCATTTTCAAGGTACAGTGCCAAAGCGTTTCCCTCCAGATACAGAGCCATGAGACCTGCTACATCTTTGATGCTTTGCAGTTGGGCCACAACCTTGATCTTAATGGAGCCAGGTGATCACATCTCCATTACCACAGGAAGGTCTGATGGCATCACTGCTGATCCTTATTTTTACTGCCATCTTGTGGAAGGGGACAACAACAAAGAATATATATAATATATATATATATATATATATTTCGTTTTTGAATTTGGTTTGCAAGATTCTTTATATGAGTTCGTGTGTTGAAGCATATTCTGTTGTGTCTGGGGAGAGTCATTCTCTTTTGGTGCCTTATAATTTCCCCAATGTTAAATAAGAAATATACATAGTAGATATCATATGCCCATATCCACAGTTTACACAGATAGAGTAGAATAGTTAGTGGGCTTTTATGTAGACAGATGAATGTATGTGTGGGTGTATGTGTGTGTATATATATATATATATATCTTATTATAAAAGGCAGATTTTATCTGCCTCCCTTTGTCTCTTATAGAAATCTACAATATAGGATTTCTTCAATTACAATTTACCTAGCATTTTTAAGAGTAGAATACATCGGGTCGTGCCAGGTACAGTTTTTCAAATTTCACCCCCAATTAAGCAAAATTTCGAGAAAACTCACATTGTGGTGTGTAAGTGAAGTGCTTTTCTTAGTGTGGGCTACAGCACACACACACACACAAACGGAGCGAACTGCTTCACTTATGCTATCACCCTAATTTCTCCTCCTTTCTCTTTGCAAGTGTGCAACGATTAAAGTGAAAGTATTTATATAAAACGGATGAACTGCTTCACTCATGCTATCAACATAATTTCTCATACTTTCTCTTTGCAAGTGTACCTTAAACCACTACTCAAAAAAAAAAACACAGCAAACAGAAACAAATAAATACATAACGATTTACTCCTCACACAATTTCTTCAATTAGAGTTTACCTATGATTTTTCAAAGTACTTCCATTCGGTCATGGCATACAAAATTTCTTTCAATTTCACCCCCATTTCAGAAAAAATTCGAGAAAACTAAATATTTTACCATTTCACTCTTTCATTCTGCATATTACTCCCACTTCCTCTTTACACACATAGACACGCAAATATATAAATAAAATTGTAAGCTAACGTGTGTGTGTGAGGGTGCATGTGTGTGCGCATGTGTGTGAGTGTGTGACAGGGATGAGCCAGTCAGACTGGTCATCCTTTTTGCTACAAGATCACCTATGGTCTTATATGCTACACCACTGGTTTTCAGTTCATATTAATCAAATTAATATTCACAACAAGAAGGACTATTCATTATAATACATCAGTTCCACACACTTACCCTGGTTCCATTTCGGACAACTGCACAAACATTTGCCATTTCACACATGTATGTAAACAAATTCCTTTCTTAAAAATTTCAATTCATTTTCTTTTTCAATTCATACAAAGTTTTTTAGGACGAATATAAGATCTAAAGTATATCCAAGTAGCAGAAAGATCGCCCAAAAGTGTATATAGATATTTAAATGTATTTACATATTCATCTATGCACACATGTATGTATAACATGTGTGTATATATTTCCATAGTATCAAGTCATTCACATTTTTAGGACGAAAATAAGATCTAAAGTTATCTCTAAGAAACAGAAAGATCTCCCAAAAGTGTATATAGATATTTAAATGTATTTATATATTCATCTATACACACATGTATGTATAATGTGCGTGTATATATTTCCATAGAGGTAACCATTCAATCCATACAAAGTTTTTTAGGACGAAAATCTTTATATATAAAAGAAAGGTTGTGTGTCTGTCTACTCCGATTTAGATTCCTAACTACTCCCACATTTTGCGATGCAGTTTAACCAAAACCGGGTATCTTATAGTCGTGATTCATATCGACCCCTTCTGGGTATTAGCGCGCGTCTACGATGAGTCTACGATTTTACAAATAATTTACCATCATTTTTTTCCATTTTAATGCATATTTTTTTAATAAAGGGAAGTAACTCTCAAACTTCACACCAATATGCGTGCTCATATGCGACGTAATATCACATCAGCAGCATTTCCTCACACCCTCCTTGCACTTGGCGAAGGCAAAATACCAGGGGATGAAAATGGTAATATTGCCATCGATTCCATTTGTACCATTGTTAAGACGCCTTCTGATCTCAGAGATGCAGTGTTCCCAGATCTACAAGCTAATTATCAGAATATGGATTGGATTGGCAAAAAGGCTACACTGGCCCCGAGGAATAAAACTGTTCACCATATTAATGATGAAATGCTAAAACTCATTCCTGGGGAAGTCTATATATATCAGTCTATCGATACAACTCCTGACCCAGAGGACGTCATCAACTATCCAATAGAGGTACTCAGTTCCTTTGAGCACCCCGGACTACCACCACACTTTCTCAAACTTAAAGTTGGTGCCCCTATAATGCTCATCAGAAATTTGGTTCCCCCAAAACAATGCAATGGCACACGTTTGATCGTTAAGTCCTTATCTCCCACCGTAAACTTATATCAATATTTGCCTGAATAATCATCATAATTCAGTGCAATCATTAACAGTACTTTCAAGCAATTCAGCCCCGAACAACGCCGGGCAATTCTGCTAGTATATATATAAACGGCAAAATGTCTGCGTGTGTATCCTTTATACAAATCCACAATTTTTCAGTTAGAGGGCTTGCACTTTCTATGGTCATTCAAAACCATCCAAGGGTGGTCGTGCACATCTTTATATTTCCCCAGTCACCCCGCAAAGCCATTAAAAAATCAATAGAAGTGACTTTTTTGTGAATTTTCTATCCAAAACCCAATCAAAATGCCTGAAACATGATGCGCCAATTGAATGCCAGCTAACTGTATGTGATTGGTTGGAGATTTGGACAGTACTTGTGTGTATGTGCGCACGCATGCAGCTGTATATACATGCACTAGCACTATGACCCGTCGACGCCGGGTCATAGTGCTAGTATATATATATATATATATATATATATATATATATATATATATATATATATAGGATCTTTACCGTTTGACCTACAGATTTAAAAAATAATTTTTTGTAACTAAACACTTTCAAACTTGAGACACTGGTAGAATGTGTCATATAAAACATCTTTTACTCTTAGCATTTTTGAGAAAAACTTACATTTACGAAGTTATTTCATGTTAAAGTTTTTGTATTTCGGTAATTTCAACCAAACAATGACGTGTATTCAGCTGAATAAAATTACTGCCGTTGTTTGTCAACAACAACTATCGGTGGTGTATTTTTCGTTTGTCACTGTTATTTATGACCTCGTTCGTGCCTTTGTACTGGATTTAAGGTTTTAGGGTTAGGGTTTTAGGATTAAGGATGTCATAAATAACAGTGACAAATGAAATGTACACTGCTGGAAGTTCTTGTTGACAAACAACAGCAGTAATTTTATTCAGCTGAATACACGTCATTGATTGGTTGAAATTACTGAAATACGACTACTTTAACACGAAATAACTTTGTGAATATAAGTTTTTCTCAAAAATGCTAAGAGTAAAAGATGTTTTATTTGACACATTCTACCAATGTCCAAAGTTTGAAAGTGTTTAGTTACAAAAAATTATTTTTTAAATCTGTAGGTCAAAAGGTAAACATCCTATATATATGTAGATGTATGTGTGTGTGTGTATGAATATATATATGTATATGCACATGTATGTAAGCATATGAATATGAAAGTAAACAGATCAGCATACAGATGGATAGTTACAAACAAGCACACATATGCAAATGAAAACTGAAACACATGACCATATATACACACACACACTTTACTTCACACATCCGCACATATGGAGACACACATCCACATATATGGTGATGCACATCCATACATACAAACACGGTACATAGTTGCAAAACACACACATACTCAGACATGCACACACAAGGAGACAGGTACACACCCACATATATACAAACACACATGCACATACATAAAAACACACAAACGCAGACATGCAAACACATGAATATGCAGAATACATACAAATGTACGCACGTAAATATGCACACACATACATACATACATGCATGCCTATATAGGCACACACACACACACACACACACATTCAGGCACACAAACAAACAAAAAGAAATGCAGTGTGAGTAATGGACAGAGTCAAAACTATTGAAAAGGTTGCAAGATGCAACGAAAATTTTAGGAAAATAAAAAAGAAATAAGTGGAAATTTTACCAGTGTGTGTGTTAAATTATAAGGCACCAAAAGAGAATGACTCACCCCAGACACAACAGTATATATATATATAGCATGGCAGAGGGATGTTAAACAACAACAATGATGATGATGATATACAAGTGCTGCAATAGCTTGTAGTATGAGGGAACTGTAATGTGAAGAACAAAATACGTTTTGCCTACCTCTCATTGTCAGCTGTCCAGCTGGGTTTAATCCGAGATGCGCTCTACCCATCTGACCTACCACTAGAACCTACTGTTAATACCCTTTCTAACTCGCACATCTACTCATGTTCATCCACTATAACTGCCTGATACAAAAGAGGCCCATGCTGGTCCTACTTCCCTTATTTCCCTCTTCCTTTTCCGGTAGGGCCTCTCAGCCATTGGCATTGCTCCCCTTTCCTTCTAGTTCACCTCATCCTCGCAGCAACAGCAGGATTTAATGAGTTAAACATCAGCTGGATCTATTGACTCAAGTGGTCAGTTCTTTGCTGAGGTCATCAGTTCTTGACAGCATTCTGCTTCTGTTATGGTTTTTTTTTTCTTAACTATGAATACAGTGATTTGGGTTTGATTCCTAAATAGTGAGTTAGTGTTTGGTATGTTGCTAGATATTCCAGCTGCAAGTTACTTCACAAATGTTTCATTATTCTTGATTATTCTGAGAATTAAATTACAAAGGCTGAATATATTCTTATTAAGAATATAGTCACAGAAAGGTTTAAAATATTGCACTTTATTGTTTGGACCAGTGTTTCAATAGTTAGCAAATTCATTCAATACACTTGAAATATTTTGAAATCATTCAATTTTTTTCTTAAGTACTTATAATCACTATCCTATTGTTTTATTTTATAGGAATTGTTACAGCTGTATATATGTCATGTACAGAACAGTCAATATACTTCAATACAAAGTTACCTGTAAGTTGCTAAAAATCTCTTTTAAACTTTTATGGTACAAAATGTATTAACATTCTGGCCAGCATCATAATTTGGATAAATTAAGGGGTGATGTAGTGAACGCTATATGCAAAAAGTCGTGATTAAAATTTCCCTCTTGGTTGGAGAAAGTCCTCCAAACTGCGACTTACTATTTTAAAAAAGTACACATTGGTTAATGTAATCCATTATTCCTGAAAGAAACATGACATGATCATGGCTTAGATGCATTTGATCAGAGGCTGACTCAGTCAGGCTGGTGTGGTACTAAACAATTATGAGTAAAAATACATTCAATATTTACATAAATACAAAATGCTATTTACAGTGCAGACCATGTTAAAGTCAGCTATTTTGCCTGGACAACATTGCTTTCCAGATCTCATGTTAGAATAGAAATTTATATCTAACAGCCAACTTTGTCAAAATCCATCTGTTCACTCAAGGGATTCTGTCTTCCCCCAAAAAGAGTGTATGTCAAGTATCCATACTGGATAATATCAACAAGAATTATATAAAGCTTATCACAAACTTTCTAAGAGTGGCAGCACCTTACACCACTAGGTCAAGGAACAGGAAAATTCCACATCTTTATCTCCTATGAAACTCGGATAGAACATTGTCAATAGAACCATCCCTTATATCATCAGATCACAAAATTATGGGTTGTACCCAACAGAAAAATTCCAACTATCAAAGCAATCTGCAGTCGGCAAAAGGGACCGATAGAATAAGTACTGGGCTTACAAAGAATAAGTCCCGGGGTCGATTTGCTCGACTAAAGGCGGTGCTCTAGTATTAACTTACACACACACACATGTGCTGTATGTGTAAAGGTAAACTGATTGTTGAGGAAATTGCTGATAAACAAGCCCATTAAGTAAGAATACCTTCTGGTATTTAATAAAGAAGCCAAGAAAGGAGCTGCTATATAGTTGCTTGATCTGCTAGAAATAGTACTAAATCTTCCCCAAGCTGCATTCCTACCATCATTGGACAATGTAATTTGGAGTCCACTATTCCTAAAAGAAAAATGGAATGATCATAATTTAGATTCATTTGATTGGAGTTCTACTCCACCAAACCAACATGGAGTTGAATAACAGCATTCAAATATTCCCACCCAACCCAGTCACATTTTAGGAGCCTATTCCTCCTAATCTACTCAGACTAACAAAAAGGCACATACATTCATAAACAGAAGAGACATGTGGTGAGTTCATCTTAACAGCTTTTGTTGTGTCATGGCCTGCTGATAAAGGAAGAGAATGGGCACAACGGAGAAAAAGTTTTATGCCCACACATCATCTATTCCTGTTAGAATACCAGCATGCTAGAGTACTGAATTAGTGAATCACAATTACTCTGTTCTATAGCCCACTTATGCTTGACCAGTGGAGATGGGAGGGGGGCACATAATAGCAACTACCAGGTAGTTGTGATTTGGATGTAAGTGAATACAACATCTTGTTCTTGGGTTCATTTAACTGAATATAACTGTGTAGTTATGGTTTTGAGTATCAGAATACAACTGTTTGTTTATGATTTAGAATAATAATATTGAAGTCTATTTCTGGTTTGGAATAGCTAAGTATTGAAGTTTAGTCTTGGTCAGCAATTGTTTAATACTGATTCAGAATGCTTTGATATGAAAATTTATTACTGGTTTGGAGTAATTAACTGCTACAGTTTATCCTGTCTTTCTTTTTCAGCTTGCACTCCCTCAGTTATTAAGATTGGAGATAGTGCTTTCTGTGAAATAAAAATGCCACAATTAGCATCACAGTTAACGACTATGTACTGTAAGTTTTATTCTTTTTTGTTGATACTTCTAAAAACACACTTTATGAGGATTATTGTTTAAAGCTGTATTTAAATTTTTAGTTTATCCTATTTCTTTTGAAATATTTTTATTATATGCTTTGGTTGAATCAAAAAACTTGTACGTGAAATTTAAGAAAATATCAAATATCAAATAAGAGAACCATCCGAATGTGGCCGTTGCCAGCGCCGCCCCGACTGGCCTCCGTGCCAGTGGCACGTAAAAAGCACCATCCGATCGTGGCCGTTTGCCAGCCTCGTCTGGCACGTAAAAAGCACCCACTACACTCATGGAGAGGTTGGCGTTAGGAAGGGCATCCAGCCATAGAAACATTGCCAGATCAGACTGGGCCTGGTGCAGCCTCCTGGCTTCCCAGACCCCAGTTGAACCGTCCAACCCATGCCAGCATTGAAAGCGGATGCTAAACGCTGATGATGATGATCAACTATCCTAAAAATTTCCAGTTTATTTTGTGAAATTTTCTGTTATATTTTCATTGTGGTCATAACCATTTTAATGTCCATTTGTCCATGTTGGCATAGATTTGATAGATCTACTATACAGCTGATTGCCACTGTTTGTGGCATTCACTATTCACAGATGTGAGCTCACTATTTCTTTTAAAGACTTTATTAGGTATTTTGTGTCACGAGTACCTGACATTCTCAGCACACAAACATCTATCATCCAATGGTGTTACATATTCATGCTAGCACTGTTGTGTCTCCTACATACAGCTACATTTGTGCTCCACATTTCATAATTTATTCCAGTTTGTCAGAACATATAGATAGAATGAAGTTTTCTAGAGAAGACCTTCTGCCATGCGTAACACCTTGGGAGACTTCCCTATCAATTGATGCATTATAGTCCCATATTCTATTCTCTTCCAGTTTTTGAGTAGTGCCTCAGTGAACAAAAGATTTTGAGAGGCCATGGTCACTGAGATATTGCTAAGCTACTTACAATGTAAGCAGAAACTCATGAGATCTGGTTGTCACTTCCTACTACTACTAACAAAAGTACATCAAAAGATGTCGCACAGTGTCCAGTACCATGATGTTGTTGATTGAAAATATTGTGTTTACCGGAGGTTTGTACTGTCTGTCAAGTCACAACAAGGACCGCAGACAGACAATCTTTGGATTGTAGTCACTTATTGAGTTTCTGACACACGGCATATATTTATCTCTTTTTCAAATAAAATCTTGTGATATTATAAATGAATTTGTAGATATATGACATTATGCAGAATAACTAAAATTATTGAAATTTAGATACAATGAAATAAGAAAACTTTTCATTTCTTTGTGAGTGTCTTTTTATCATTTAAAATTTTAAACTTATTTTTAACTTATTTTTGACAGTATTAAAACCCAAAAAGGTTAGTTGCAAAACTACATTTGAAGGAATGTACCATTTCACTTATGAAAAAGAAGAAGGTGCTGGTGGTATTTGCAGTTCACCGAAGAATATAATTAAAGCTTGCCAAGAACCTGGTTCAGCCTATGTTGATAATCAGGTTTTTCTCATGAGCTATGGGAGATGTCAGGACAATATCTACACAGAAGATAAACGTAAATATCATTAATGATTTAGTTCAGCCCATATTAAGGAAGTTGAAAAATATAAAGTCAGTAAAATGCTACACTGGATGCTTTAGTGTAATCTTGTTATTTAGTCATTCAGTATCCTTAAGCCAAGTTTTACTGTATTTTTCATCCCTTCTGGTGAGATAAGAAAGGCATTATTTCGTTTTGGGATTTGGTTTGCAAGATTCTTTATATGAGTTCGTGTGTTGAATCATATTCTGTTGTGTCTGGGGAGAGTCATTTTCTTTTTGTGTCTTATAATTTAACACACCCACCAGTAAAATTTCCACTTATTTCTTATTTTTATTTTCCTAAAATTTTCGTTGCATCTTGCAACCTTTTCAATAGTCTTGAGTCAAGAAATAAGTGGAAATTTTACCGGTGAATGTGTTAAGTTATAAAGCAGAAAAAGAGAATGACTTTCCCCAGGCACAAAAGAAAGACATTATGAATTCAAGTAATATATTAAAGTCAGATTTAATCAACTTTTGTGTCTCCTACAAGATTTATCTCCTGACCAATCTTCAAAGTAATGCATGTATACTTATGTATTACACAACTAGAAAACAGAAGAAATAGATACAGGGTTACAAAATTTAGGGCAATAACTCAATAAATTTAGTACATCATTAATCACTATGTGGTACATTCAAGATTAAATATCAATATATAGATATTTAATCTTGATCAATTAAGAGCAATTAGCATATAAATATTTAAGATCTTTTTAGAGTATACAGCAAAATTGTCTTTAAATTTCAAGCTTACATATCAAGAATTCAGTGTGTGCATATTTTGTTGCTGAGAAAGATGTTCTTATAAAATGTTTATATGCATAAACTATTGAAAATTAGAGAAGACATTGTGCTTATATAAAGAAATTGATAATTTATTTTTCAAATTTTATTGTCAGTCTTTCATTGCATTAGGATTTGAAATTTGCATCTTCATCACCATTTTAACATCTACTTTTCTTGGGTCAGGCAAGAGTATGTTGGAGGAGTTGTTTTGAAAATCAGATGCCCTTCCTGTTACCAACCTCCAGTTGTTCAAGTGAGGTAATAATCTCACAGTCTTTAAACAACCAACAACCCAGCCATGTTTACAAGGAGAACAGGAAACAAATGACACCAATGGAATGAAAATTTTGCTCACAAAGATCCATACAACACATCAAGGCATGTCAAGAAGCCTTGGGCATGCTTTTGTGGTGGACTCCAAGCAAATAACACTGTTAGGGAATCTGTTTTTTACAATCAAAGAAAAGAAGCCATACATAGACAAGGAAATATGAACACACACACACACACACACATGCACATGCACACACACGCGCGCGCACACACACACACACACACACATACATACATATATATATATATATACAAAAGGCTTCTTTCAATTTCTGTCTACCAAACCCACTCACAAGGCTTTGGTAGGTCCAGGGCTATGGCAGAAGACACTTTTGCAAGGTGTCACATAGAGGGTACATAAAGGCATGTGGTTTAGTGGTTAGGGTATTCGGCTCACAATCATAAGGTCGTGAGTTCAATTCCAGGTGATGCATTGTGTCCTTGAGCAATACACTTTATTTCACATTGCTCCAGTCAACAGAGCTTTCAAAAATGAGTAGTACCTGTATTTCAAAGGGCTGGCCTTGTCACACTGAATCTCCCTGAGAACTACATGCAATGTGCATGTGTCTGTGGAATGCTCAGCCACTTGCATGTTAATTTTCTGGAGCAGACTGTTCTGTTGATCAGATCAATTGGAACCCTTGATGTCGTAGCCGTTAGAGTGCCAGTACATATGTGTCTTATTAATTTCTTTAATAGACTTCATGTATTATTTTTACTTGTTAGAGAAAATGCGTATAGTAGTTTACTTTAACAGCAGTATATTATTGGTACTTATATTACCAATCTGTTAGTGATAGAAGGCAAAGTCAAATCTGACAACACTTGAACTCAGAATTATTAAGTAACATTTATCCTAACTTCCTATTGCCCTCTTAACAATCCTTTCTATTCTAGGCACAAGGCCTGAAATTTTGGGGAGGGGGCAAGTTGATTACATTGACACCAGTGTTCAACTGTTACTTATTTTATTAACCCTGAAAGGATAAAAGGCAAAGACAAACTTGGTGGAATTTGAACTCAGATCGTGAAGATGGATGAAAAACCACTAAGCATTTTGTCTGAGTGCTAACAATTCTGCCAGCTGGCCATCTTATTATTGCCCTCTTATCAACAATAGATAAACATAATCCCATTTACAATGCTCCTGAAATATTCTATCGTAATTTTTTTACCACTTAACCCTTTCGCATTCAGATCACTCTCTCAAATGTAATGCTTATTTATTGATATTGTTTTGAATTAATCTTGCATTATCTTGTAGCTTTGAGATTTTCATGATGTAGTTGCTTACTTATAGAAGTACATTGTAGGATAGGTATGAGAGGTTGGATCTTACTGGTTTGAACATAAAACAGATAGAATATTTAGGCCATTTATGGCCAGTTTGAATGCTAAAGGATTAAATAACACTTTTCTTAGCAAGAGAAAATTGAATATATCATCATCATCATAATTTAACATCCAGTTTTCCATTCTTGCATGGGTCAGACACAGAATTTGTTGTCTTTCCTGTCTCCAGTCTTCACCTGTTTCCTAGCAAGGTAATATTTTATCATGCTAGATATGGATTGTATGACAATTATTCTCATTTACAATCATCACATGTTGTCAAGACAACAGTACACACAAACACACACACACATATACATATATGACAGGCCTCTTTCAGTTGCAATCTACCAAGTCCACTTGCAAGGCTTTGGCTGGCATGGGACTATGTTAGAAAACACTTTGCCAAGGTGCGATGCAGTGGGATTGAACTTAAGACTTTATGGTTGGGAAGCAAGCTTCTTAACTATACATCCAAGCCTTTGCCTGTTGAAAATTTTCTATAGGAGTATACTAAATAAAGTCATTCCAGTTGATAATTGTAGCAAAGATGTGGATTTTTCTTCACAGGCTACCCAAAGAGTGATTCAGCTTCTTCAATATATTGGTTAAACCAGCCATATCCAGTCCAAATATTCTAGCTGCTTTATATTCAAACCAGCCAGATCTCAACTCTCACATCTATCCTACAATGTCATTCTAAAAATAAAGCAATCATTGAAATCTCAAAGCTATGAGATAATGCATGATCAATTCAAAACAATGTGAACAAATAAGCAATACGTTTGACAGTAATCTAGATGCTAATGAGTTAAACGAGAGGGAAATGAATATATCTCCTAATATAATAATGAGTATAGTGTTTATATATATATATATTTGTTCAAAATCAGAGTAGAAGTAGGAGAAAGAGTAGTATAAATGAAGGGAGAAGAAAGAAAATAGTAATTCAGTGAAGGAGAAGTAGTGAGAGTGAGAGAAAGTAATAGCAATGGAGAAAGGAAGAGGTGAAAAAATAAATCAGCGTTTCAACTCTGTGTGAGTGTATGTAAAGGGAGGTATGTGAATGTTTGTGTGTGTGCATGCGTGCAATGGAAATGGGATGGTGAACGTTCAACACTGAAAAGAAAATCAACAGTGTTTTAATGCTGTTTGAGTATGTGTGTGTGTGTGTACAAGGGAAGTATGTGAATGTTTGTATCTGTGGTTATTATGTACTTTATGTTATACCTTATTTATATATAAAATACTACAATTAGCCCTCATTTTTGATGGCACAGGGGTCAGCTAGTTAAAAACTAAAATTGGCAGAGATGAGTTGGTAACTAAGAAATGTTGGGTGTAAATAAACTGCTGAGTATTTTCCAGGTGAGTTAATAAAGGTCTGGTAGGGTAATTAATGAGTCAATTATGCTATTAAAGTTACTTACATAACTCTGCTCACCTTAGTTGACATAATCACAAGTTATATTGCAAATTTAGGTTTAAATGATTAACAGCTAATTGTTCTATTGTAAAACTAATTTCTTCAACAAAAACCATCCTGCTTATTTTAGTATTTAATAAAAAAAAAAATGGTAAAATTAGATAAATTCTCGTGTTTTTTTTTTTCCAATTGCTTAATTTTTTCCCTTATTATACATAATAAAATTATTTATCTATTTCAGAGATTCGTTACCAGTGCATGGGAAGTTGGGTTAATGATGAAGGCTACTTACTTGCTGGAATTTCTAATGTTGTTGCAAATGAGGAAAGAGAAAGATTCAAATGTCTGGTAAAAACAAATATCTTTTCTTGAACTGAAGACACCCCCACCCCCCACAAAAAAAAAAAAAGAAACACCACATACTTTTTCATTCTGTTTCAGACTTCATGTTCTTTGAACTATTTATTCAATCATTTCTTCTGATTCAATTTACAAATGTCTAGAAAGTCAGAGGTATTGATAATAGCACTGTACTTGAGATATTCAGGAAACAAGGCGAGAAAGAGAGGGCAGGGGAGGGATCATTGATTTACCATTATATAACAGTAGGCTTTTGCCTGCAGATTGTTCTCTTTGTAGAAGAGAGGATTTGAACTCAATGCTTCAAGCTAATAAAATACATATCATTTGAAATGTTGCTGATACCTAAAACACCACAATTCCTCCTGAAACCACGTAAGTGACATTGTACAGTAAATAGGATAGAAGAGGAGTATCAGAGTCATGTAAGGACAACACAGATCTAATGCCATCCCTAGATACCCTTGTAGCATGGTACAATGAAGAGGAGATATCCATTGCTATCCTTAGTGTCCCTGGCAGTATAATATAGTGAACAAAAGAGGATGAAAGAGAGATAAGAGGGTGGGTCAAAGAGATGAAGGAAGCAGCATGTGTAAATGTAATTGGAATATATCGGAGAGAGACCCAAATGTAGTTATATACATCACTGTAAATTACCAGTTATCTTGTAACTAACTTACTCTGGAATCTGGTAGGGATATGGTTTCATGTTGATGAATTTCAAAGTGATGTAACTACCCTATTTGTTTTAGGCAAACTGGCCTAGATTCTAGGTCCCTTAAATTCTGAAACTAAAAAAATATTTAAATGAAATTTTATTGCTGTACTGAAAAAGGTGCAAGCTCTCTTAGTATCTCATTGGTAATTTCATGTTGGAAGCTTTGGCAAACCAAAAGCAGACATCTGAAAGTAACTACAGTAGTGTAAAGAAGTATAGGATTTATCAATCATTGTCTCAGAAAATAGGAAATCAAGTGGTGGAATGATTGGTTATGCTTTCATACCAATGGATAGAGAAATATTCAACTAATTACAAACCTTTTGTAAGAATCTCCTTTGAATATTTACGTTGCCCATTGGGCAAAACATTACAGTCTTCCTATATGAACCAGCAACAGAGATGTGACTGCCTTCATTTGGCCCTCAACTCCGATGGAGTTGTAGAGCTGATGCTGTTGTTACATATGGCATATTTTGAGCAGTTTAAACCTGACAAAACCCACCCATCTCTAGGTCTGAATGCAACCAATTTTCCCCAGAGATGAACTGTGTGAAAGCTGCTTTCCAAATGTCAATCACTTTACAGGGTGGACTGAACGCTTTTTACATGGCACCTACTCTGGGAGGGTCACAAAGTAACTCACAAGACAAAGAACTTTTGAGAGGTGGAGTATTGTGCTGGATGATGAGAGGTTTGAGTGTAATAGAGGGACAGAAACAGGTGTCTTTCTGTAGTGGAGATACATAGCTACCACAGTCAGAGGGAGGGTGTGAGAATGCAAGAGAGACAGCAAGGGTGACAGAGATGGTGGTGATGTGCAAGGGTGCTTACTCTCAAGGTACAGGGATGAGAATATGGAATGGGATGATAGAATGTTGCCAGGGGAACATGAATAGGGAGTTCACATGAATGCAAAGGGCAAAGAGGAAAATGCAGTGACTGGTGAAACCTGGATATATAGAAGATGGAGGAGACAACAGGATAGCCAGTAATACTGTGGGCAGGGCTGTGAGGATAGGATTGGGGCGGGAGAGATAAGCATGGAAAAGAGGAGATATAGTTTGGTTTATTGGGGTAGGGTGTGAAAAATTTTCTTGAGATAGTATTTAAATATCCATGTTTTATCATTCACCAAATCCTTTGTGAGCCGCTCTCCGGCTATCTATCTGCGGCTTTATATAGCTATGGTAAGACCTCACCTGGAATTTGCATCACCAGTCTGGAACCCCTATCTTGCCCAGGACATCAATCGTCTGGAAGCTGTTCAGCGACGTGCAACCAAAAGAATACCCTCCATCAGGCATTTGCCATATCCTGAATGCCTTACTTCCCTGGGCATGGACACATTGAAACTCCGACGTCTGGCAGCTGACTTGGCAGACACCCATAAAATTATCAACCATCGCACAAACAATAACTCTGAGCACCTCTTCAAACTCCACCCATCTAACACCCGTGGACATATTTACAAAGTAAGAAAACAGCACAGCTCCCATGACTTCAGGAAACATTTTTTCACGCTGAGAGTTGCTGAAGCGTGGAACAAACTGCCGGCATCGGTTGTTAGTTGTCGGAGCACTGCATCCTTCAAAACTTCCATGCTTTCTGAGATTCGCCAACACTACACTTGATACACACACAAGCATGTTCACTTTCCAGACATTTGTACATTACTGCATGTACTTTATATGCACTTTCTGACAAGTTGTGGTGCACCTGAGCACTGTATACAATAATTTCAGTATTATTATTATTATAACCCATGAAAATTTAAAGTTTTTGCATAATTATTTTAATCATTTTATTCCAAGTTTTATTATTATTTTTTAAATATAATTTTAGCTCACCAATAAAGATCAGAATCCAAGAGAAAATAAAAGAAAATGGGTGAAATCTCGTTTCTCTGAATGTAGAACGTTAAAGAATATTTACAGTGGACATGAACGTTTGGAATTGGTACCTAGTAAGTGAACTTTAAGAATTTCATTGAGAAACTTTAATAGAAACACTTCTATGTAGTGAGTAGGGAGTTTTAAATTTTTGTGCCCTAACGATAATTAATATTGTGGAGAAATGCTTTAAATTTACCAAACTATACCTCAACAAATTGTTCTGTGATGCTCATATTACCATTATTTAACAGTGAGTCAACTAAATATGTATATTCAACAAGAGCCAGATCTCAAGTAATCCAGTAATCATGTTGGAAGTAGAATTGTTTTAAATTTTCCAAAAAAAGGATATTTCAAAATAACTTGGAGACAGGACAAGAGAACAGCAGATGGGTCGCCAACAAGGCAACACATGCAGGCATGCACAAACTCACATTCATGTATATGTATACAAACATGTACACTCCCCATGCAAGTATACATAAACATCATCATCATCATCGTTTAATGTCCGTTGTCCATGCTAGCATGGATTGGATGGTTCAACTGGGGTCTGGGAAGCCAGGGGCTGCACCAGGCTCCAGTCAGATCTGGCAGTGTTTCTACAGCTGGATGCCCTTCCTAACGCCAACCACTCCATGAGTGTAGTGGGTGATTTTTACATGCCCCCTGCGCAGGTGCCAGACAAGGCTGGCAATGGCCACGATCGGATGGTGCTTTTTACATGCCATATATATATATATATATACATACATACATCCACAGCTGATATATAGAGACACCAATGTTTGTTATATACTTTTTTACTTGTTTCAGTCATTTGACTGTGGCCATGCTGAAGCACTGCCTTTAGTCAAGCAAATCAACCCCAGGACTTATTCTTTGTAAGCCTAGTACTTATTCTATCAGTCTCTTTTGCCGAACTGCTAAGCATCGGTTGTCAAGCGATGTTGGCGGGACAAACACACACACACATATATACGACAGGCTTCTTTCAGTTTCCGTCTACCAAATCTACTCACAGAGCTTTGGTTGGCCTGGAGCTACAGTAGAAGACACTTGCCCAAGGTGTCACGCAGTGGGACTGAACCCGTAACCATGTAGTTGGTAAGCATGCTACTTACCACACAGCCACTCTTATGCCTATATGTAAACATACTCATAAATATATATATATATATTTAGTGAGGGAAGAAATGGAGCTGAACGAAGATTTTACAAAATTCCTTTATATATATATATATATATATATATAATATATATATATATAGATATATAGATATATATCTGGCTAAATAGCCAGATAACCGAAGAGATGTCGTGGATTCCCACTTCGGCATCTGAAACTCAGAGTTTTATCTTGACTATCGAGTAATGTAACATATTATTGTATAGATAATTTCCTCTATTTACATAATATTGAGGTCTCTTTCTTTCTTTTGTTATCTTACCGTTTTATCAATATATATATATATTATATATATATATATATATATTATATATATATATATATATATATAGATATATACATACATACATATATACATACATACTGCACACATACACACACGCACATACTTGCATCCATACAACTGCCTTTTTTTCATTTTCTGCCCACTAGATACACTCAGAAGACTTTAGTCAGCCTAGGGTTGCAGTAGAAAACACTTGTCCAAGATGTCTTCTACTATATTGGGGCTGAACCCAAACCCATGCAGTTAGGAAGCATGCTTCTTATCTACACAGCCATGCCTACACCTGTATGTGTGTGTGTGTGTGTGTGCATGTACACACACACACACACACACTCTCTCTCTCTCCCTCAAGCTGCATATTATTTATTAATTTTCTCATTCTTGTGTCTTTTCAGTGCCTCCAGCTACCAAGTTAGTGCAACCATCTTGTAACTTACCCAGGAATCTGACAGGAACATGGTTTCACGTTGCTGAATTTCAAAGTGATGTGAAAATTAATGACACTCACATTTACTTTAAGACTCACATTGACAAGTTCACTTATGAAGAACAGTATTACTCATGTCAACAAACTCTTGGCACTAGATATTTGATGTCAAAAATTGTCGTTGGAAAATGGTGAGTAGCTTTCAATTTGTTATTCTACCCCATATTACTTCATTTGAAGTTGTAAGCTACTCTGCTCCATACAAATTGTAAAATAATCATGAATATTGCTGTGCCGGTGGCATGTAAAAAGCACCATCCAAACGTGGCTGATGCCAGCGCCACCTTGACTGGCACCTGTGTCGGTGGCACATAAAGCACCCACTACACTCATGGAGTGGTTGGCGTTAGGAAGGGCATCCAGCTGTAGAAACTCTGCCAGATCAGAATGGAGCCTGGTGCTTAATTGCCCCTTGGCCTTTCTATAACTACATTTGAATTTCATAATGTAAAATTTTTTTGTTACTGGGAAACAAGGAAGATATGAGTTCTAAGTATCAGTTGTTAAGAAACAAATTGAGTGATGTATTAGGATCATCATCATCTGTTTTAATATTCATTTTTCCATGCTTGCATCGGTCAGAGAGAATTTGTCATAAATTTTCTGTGGCCAGATGCACTTTCTGTCACCAGCCCTCACCTGTTTCCAAGCAAGGTAACATTTCTTATGGCTAGACATGTTTTCTCAGAATATTGGAAATAAATGACGCTGCTTGTAGGACAGTGACATTCATTTACAATTATCACACACTGTCAAAGCAAGGAGACATTAACACACACACACACACAATATACTCACACAAAATGGGCTTTTCTCAATTTGTCCAAGGTACCATGCAGTGGGACTGAACCCAGAGCTATGTGGTTGGGAAGCAAACTCTGTACCACACAGCCACACCTGTACCTATTAGGATACACAGAAAATGAAGTTTGTAATCATCACTATCTGCAGCGGTCATAAACATTGCAACATGACATGAAGAAGCTTGTTTCACAATCATGTGGTTCCATGTTTGACCCACATTGAATGATACCATGGCTTAATGTCTTCTACTGTAGAGTTGTCAGGGAAATTGTGCAGAAACTATTAACCCTTTCATTACCAACTCGGCTGAAACCAGCTCTGGCTCTGAGTACAAATGTCTTGTTTTCATAAGTTTTGAATTAAAATCTTCCACCAAACCTTAGACACAATTTATGTTCCTAACACTAGCTTAATGATAACTAAGTTATTTTAATAAATTCTTTGTTATATTTAAAGTAATTGAAAGAAACACAGAGCATCTCAACAGAAATACAGTAACAAAAGGGTTAAGAAGAGCACCAAATGGACTGTACTTAAACCTTAGTGACAGTCTTTATCCTTTACTCTTCTAATATATAAAATAGAGATGTGTGCATATTCACTTTTCATGTGAAAACGGTTTCACCAATTGCTTCCATACTTCTGATGTATGAATAATTCCACCTTGGACATATTATAGGCTGTTCATTTAATTATTTTTATTAAAAATAGAAAATACATTTCTTTTTATATTCATTCACATCTTTGAAAGTTTTAAAAATATTGACTTCCAGTTTTCTAGCATCAGTGATGTAACATATATCTTTATGTATACCTCTCTATCCATCTCCCTCTATCTATCTCTATCTCTCTGTAACATATCTCTCTATCTATATCTCTTGTTTTCACTTGCATTTTTCAGACGCTATTCTTTTTCACTTTTAATTTTCTTACGCCATTGTTTAACTTCAATGTTATTGTTTTCAATGTAAGTCTAAGCTTTCTATCGCTGTTTACAAACAAACAACAAATTACTAACAGAAAGCAGTTCATAATTACTGATGTAAGTAATTTCATAATTTACTAACAGAAGAGTCTTCCTAAACTTCATTTCAATCCATACGGCTTTGTGTTTCTCTGTTGTTGACGGTTTCTTTCTGGTTACTTCGATACTAGCTCTTTGATTCACTGAGTGATAAATTTCACTTCAACCAGTAGAATACTTTATTTTCCATTGTCGGAATACGACCGTACATTAGGAGGTTTTTGGTGACAAGGTCTCCTCTTGTACACCGCACGGTCGCATCCTAACAAAATATAATAAGAGAAGCCATGTTACATGGATATATTATACAGTGCCAAAGGAAATGAATGAAAAATGACAAGCCGTTCTATTGTTTGAGAGAGGAGATAGACTTTATTCACAGTGTACAAAGTGAGTTGTGATTACTAGCATAGTGTTGTGGTATGAATGCATGCGTATAGTATTTGTGTCTGTGTGTTCATGTGTGCGACAGAAGGTACAGATAAAGGTACATGCGAATACCACCGAAATACAGAGCATAAGAGAAGTCTCAGCATATTGAGTTAAGAAGAGTTAGTTACCAGTTCATGTGGTACACGTAATAAGTTCTATAACAAGATTTGGGTCTCGAAGCGGAGACTAGTTGAGTTACATGTTGTGCAGGTTTCTCTTGATATAGATGTTCTTTCAGATATATACTGCAACTGTTTTTCCGTGGTGAAGTTTCACACAAACAGCGTTAGTTGAATCTGTGTATTTATCTTGTTGTGTACAAGTTGAAATCTTCGGAGATGGAGACGACGTTGGTGATGACGTTCTGTCTGTCGCTGGTACACAATAGCATCTTCATAGCATGGTTAGCTAGCTGTCGTCTGTTTTTCGAACTGGAACATTGTTGAGTAAGCTCTGTGATCTCCAACTAGACCTTAGAAGGTCTTGAGCCGAAAGACGGATTGTGAAAATACTAGCTTATTTAAAGAGTGAATATGGCTCAATTAAAAGAGCCTATCCGAAGGCCGTGATTGGTCAGTTTACACACTGGCACGAAATAAGTAGAGAGACAGACCGCGCTAGATGCTAACCAATCAGATCAGTGGACACAAAATTAGCCAAAGATGGTTGTAATCTCAAACGAAATCATTCCTAATGTTTTTCTCAAACAGTGAGGATTGCTACACCATTAAAATTTCTTATTTATTTTCTGGCTGTTTTATTAAAAAACATAATTTCTGTTACCAAGTTATTTTCATTGTTTACTATCTTCTGCATTCGTGTATTTCTGTATATATATATATAACAATGTCTCGTAGCAAAGTGTCAAATTTGTTGGCATAACTACAGATTTCTGTCCCACCCCGAATATACAAAATTTTGTTGGGTAAGTGATTCAGGAGGGGGTAGGAAATTTCTGAAAATTCACCGGAGTCCACTTCAATTCGTCTTCACTTTCAAGAAAATGTATATTTTTTTTATGAAATTCTCTACAAATATACCTTGGACTATGTAGATTCTGAGGACATAGGAATTGGGAGAGGGGAGACAATTTAGGATTACTTTTGAGACCTGTTCTCCACTTGGGGGTGTTTCTGAACAAGTTGTCCATATTTGTTCCATTTTCTCCATTTTGTGCGTTTGTGCATCCATAGATTTCTACTGAAGCAACAAACAGGCAACTCATGCTAAAAATAACAGCTAAAGGTCTGGTACACAGAAATATGTTACTGAGATGACTTATCTGGGATTTAATCTTTTTCATTGAAAAAAAATAGATCCCTTATCTGTTGCATATGATGTTTTTTGCAATTTCAGTAAATTCCTGGGTAAACGTTTCTAATAGAAATGCAGAAGACACCAGAAGCAAAAATAAGGAATTTACATGCACAATTAAATATAGAAGTGTAACGTATAATTTGTTACATAATCTCTATGATAAACATGATACTGAATGGAATAAGTCCCTGTTTGAACTTTTTTAATTACATATATGTGTGTGTTTGTGTGTGTATGTGTGTGGTAGAAATCTATGGATGCACAAAATGGAGAAAATGAAATGCATATGGACGACTTGTTCCAAAACACCCCTGGTGGGGAACAGTTCTCAAAAGTAACCCCCAATTGTTTTCCTCCAAAATTCCTTTGTCCTTGGAATCTACATAGTCCAAGGTATATTTGTAGAGAATTTCATTAAAAAAGTATCCATTTTCTTGTAAGTTAAAACGAATTGAAGTGAATTTTCAGAAATTATCAACCCCAACAGTTATCCCGCAAACTTTTGCATATTCAGAAGCTACATGATATAACACATATTCATAGAGAAGTTCATTAAAAAAATTGGTGCAGAAATCTGTACTTATGCAAATTTGTCAGCCAAAAGAATGTCACTGTCCAGGGAAAGAGAGGTAGGTGCAGAAAGGGAAACATTCCAACAAACAAACAGACTGTGCATTAAAAAAGTCAGAGCATCTCAAAGTGATGAACAGCGGTATGCACGACTGACAAAGAAAAGGATCTCCACTGCAGAATGAAGAGCAGTTGTAACAGAGAAGCAACTTCTATGAAGCAGCTCTCAATTATGATCCAGCAGTTCATTATGCAGATGACACTAGAGTTTCCATTGGTGCAATGACAACTGAGTGCATACATTGTGAAGCCAAGCAGTAATCTGGAGAGACACCTGCACTGTGCTGCAGCGGTGGAAAGGTTAAACTCCCTGCAATCCCCCAACCTCCAGAGCCATTGAAGAAACTGTTGTTATCAACTGACCAAGATTCCAAGCACTTCCAAAACAAAATTAGTATAATGCTGCACTACAGATTACATCATTTGGAGCCACAAGAGATATAACTGAGCCAGGATTCATGCAAACTTTCAGGGTCAAAGGTTAGATTTATCATCAGATTGACTCTCTACTAGCTCTGTCAAATGAATTGCCAAAATTCCTCCAAATATATTTTATGGGTGATTCTGAACAAGAAGGAAAGGAAAGAGAGGTGCAAGAAATTTCCAGCATCAGGATGAACATTGTAGTGTCTCTGCAAAAGATGCTGCATAACAACAACAACCTAATCAGAAGCTTCAAGACTGCACTTGAAACAATTCTACTTGACTCCATCGATTACAAGGTAGTTATCAGATCAGACAAGAAACCATCTGGTCAACATGGAGGGAGGTTTAATGTGCCAACAGTAAATGAAATAGCTGTGCTTCTGGTTGGGCAAGAACATGACAAGCGTGACATTGTCCTCCATCTCAGACACAGCACACAGACAGACACAGTCCAACTACAAATGGAAGCTCCCAAAAATACCATACTCACAGCATTCTTCAAACTCTGTCAAGATGATGGGTTTGCTACAAGACTGATATACAATGAAATTCTACAATTCTATACTTGGTACCAAAACAAATGAGAAAGACATGCACTTGGAGCACCCACACATCATCCGGGAACCAAGAAATCAGACACACTTGGCAGAGTCTATGTTGTCCATCCCAACTACTCAGAGTGCTACTATCTAAGGCTTCTATTACACTGTATGAAGGGACCCACATCATTTATAGCCTTACGTATGGTTGACAACACAGTATGTCAAGCAGATCGCCAGGCTTGCTGTCTTAGAGGTCTTCTGGAAGATGATGCACCCTGGATGTCACTCTGACAGAGGCACAAATGTGCAAGTCTCCTATGCAGAAAAGAAGTATCAGTCATGTAAAGGCAACACAGATGTAATACCATCCCAAGATACCTATGTAGTATGGTGCAGTGAATGGGAGATATCCTTCGCCATCCTTAGTTATCTTGGCAACATAATATAATGAACAGAAGAGGATGAATTGCAAGAGATGAATTATAGAGAGGAAAGAGAGCATCAAAGAGATGAAATAAGCAGCATATGTAAATGTAATCAGAACATTTTAGGAGAGAGACCCAAATGTAAATGGCTGGAAGAATTGCCACTTAGCATTTTGTTTAACACACTAACAATTCTGTCAACTTGTCTTAGATTCTACTATAAGAATAAGAGCAAAGTCTTAAACACCACTATTATAGTCAATAGAAAAGAACTGGGCCCTGCTGGATTCCTACCTGCATCCTAAATTTATCACTTATTGCTAACTCTTACTTTGCTGGTTGCACCTCTGTACATAGCTTGCAGAGCTCTCCCAGGCCATTGATCTACTATCGCCTTTAGTGTCTACCAGTTTACAAAGACCCTGTCAACAAATGGTAGGTATGGCAATTTACTTTTAGCCAAGTACTTCTCCTGCCATTGTTTTACTAGGAAGAGGGCAATTGGTAGTATATCTTCCTTGCACAAGTGCAAATGCTTCACATATGGACTAATTCTATTCCTAATTAGTTATGCTTTCAGTAACTTTCCTAAACCAGTTCATCAGCTTGATGTTTCTGTAGTTCCGTTTCTAGTACTTATTCCTTGTCCTTGTAGTTGACCATGGCATAGAGTATGACACCTTCCTCCAATACCTAACTGACTATGTGTCAATCACATAAATATCTCCGCAAATTAAATTCCATTGTATCTTCATCACTGTATATGGCTTTATACATGTTTATGTGACTAGTTGTTGATTAACTCTAGTTCCAATATCGCTCTTTCCATGACCATCATGTCTTTGTATTTCGAAAACATCCTTTCCATCATTCTCATCTTCTACATTAACTCCCTTCCTCATCTTGCTTTTAATTCAACATTTTTTCGTTATTCTCTGATGAAAGGCAAAATTCAGTATATTAAACTCTAACACAAATTGTCCTTATCTACTTTGATCTTTGCCATCACAGACCATTACCAGTTTCCTTGAATTTTGAATTTTATCACACTTGAAAACTGATTGTTAACCATTCTTCTATGCTGTTCACTTTAATTCCTCAAACTTTAACATGACAAAAAAAATTACTGTTGTAAAAAATTTGAAGTAATTACCTAGCAAAATTGAATAATTGGTAATGTATCTTCTCTTTTAGTGAAATTGATTTTGTTTGTTTTGATATTCAACCAAGACATCACAGTATTGTGAGATTTAGAGTTGGTAAGTTTGATATAACTTTCCATTTTTATTTTCCTAAATTGTTTATAAAATTGGTTGTCATAAAGAAAATTATTAGTAACCCTTTAGGTTATGACACCATCAAAACCTTTGTCTACAAGGGAGAATAAACTAGTATGTTTTTCAATACTTTCTTCATTCCCATTGCCCTGCCAAGACATTTATTTGTAGGTAAAAGACTGAGTCACGGCCAGTTTCTGAGCAGTAGGATACCCTACCAATTCTGCAGTAGATTAAAATTCTAATATGATCTTAGAAGAAGAAATGACTGTAGTACTTATTAGTCACATAGAAGCATCAAACCTTTCTACAATAGCTGTCTTTGAGCAAGGAACAGAACCTACCTAGCTTGACTTAGGTTCTCTTGATGATATAACAGGCTTCAACTGTTATTGTTGAATGTCATGTTTTAGAAAGGTCATCCAAACATTGAAACTTGTAAAAACCATCTAAACATAGAACTTATTCTAGTTTTATATAAATTGTGGGAGAATAAAAAAAAAAAGCCCTAATAATTATATCCATGTTTAAACATTGAAGTATTAAAGCTACATCATGAAGCACATAATAAACTTTTTCTTACATTATTTATTTCTTGTATTTTGTACGTCTGTTGTTAGTGTTATTATTATTTTAATGCTATTGACTCTTATACTTGACTGAGACTTTATTTCATCAACCCCCAAACGGTAAGAAAGGTAAAGTTGATATCAGCAGGATTCTTACATTCTGAATTCAAATCCTGTTGTGGTCATCTTTTGGGTTGATACAGTAAAGTATCGGTCAGAGACAGGGTCAATTTAATCGACTAATTTCTCTCCTAAAATTGCAGGCATTGTACCAAAATTTGAAACAATTATTTTAATGTTATGAAGAGCATTGGAGTGATAGAAATGATACTTCATTTGATTAAATTCTTTGCAGTATTTGTTTACTCTGTTTTCATTCAGTTTCAACTATGCCACTCCCCCCTTCTTTCAATTAATAAAGTAAGAACCAGGTGTGTACTGAGACCATTTCAATTGAATATACTCTTTTTTTTCAAACATGTAATCTTGTACTAATGTTTAAAGTTATTGCTTCAAATTTATTATTTATTGGGTTGTTGTTATCACTCTGTTTTTCTCCCTTGTTAGGAAAACCAAACCGATTAGCACATAATGAACTGGACTCAAACTTCCTAATGAAGAAATTTCGTCAGTCCTGCACGTGGCAAGCATTTGTTATGAACAGAGATGATTTCAATTGGAAATATGACTACTTTATCTGTAAGTTCTACTCCTTTAACACATGATCATTGTTGCAGGCGGGTGGTAAAAAATTTGCTTTCCAGCCACACGATTCCTGGTTCAGTCCCATTGTGTGATATCTGGGATAAGAGTCTTCTACTATAGCCTTGGACCAACCAAAGCCTTGTAAGTGAATTTGGTAGACAGAAACTGAAAAGCCTGTTCTGTGTATATTTGCCTTTCCTTGTCTTGACATCACGTGATGTTGTAAGTGAATGTCACTATCATACAAGCAGTGCCATTCATTTCCAATATTCTGGTCAAGGGGAAATATTGTCCTGCTTGGAAATAGATGAGGGTTGACAAAGAGAAAGGCATACAGCCATAGAAAATCTGCCTCGATTAAACTTTACCCATCTCATACAAGCATGGAGTAGTGGATGATAAATGAAAATGATGGTGTCGTTAATATTTTGGAGCACAGTCTAGTTGAAGACATTTCACTTTACATCAGTATGACAATAATACCATAAGAAAAAGTATATATGCCAGAAATTTCAGTGATCACTATCCAGTAACAGTAGGTTTCTCCAAATAAAAAAAAATGACCACTTACATTATTCATATCTAATTCAGTTATATGTTTGATACAAATTATGTAATCAAATACTCGGACAAAAATATTATGGCTTTATTAACATACTCTAACATTTTCATTTTCTATGCATTTTTTATGTGGTGCTATTTAAGTTAATGTTTAAGGATTTAGTCAACATTTACATAATGTTCTTTGAATATGAAGACACATGGCTCAGTGGTTAGAGCATCAGGCTCACAATCATGAGGTAGTGAGTTCAACTTCTGGACTGGGCTGTGCATTGTGTTCTTGAGCAAGACACTTATTTTTCACCTTCTCATCTGTAAAAATGAGCTGCGATGTCACTGGTGCCAAGCTGTATTAGCCTTTGCCTTTCTCTTGGATAATACCAGTGGCAAAGTAATCCCATGGTCATTCATGACTGAAGGAGGTTTTTTTTTACATAATGTTCTTTATATATGTATTTTTCCTCACAAAAATTTGCTCATTTATTCTTTGCTAATGTAATTACCAACGTGGCCGTTGCCAGCCTCAACTGACACGTAAAAAGCACCCACTACACTCACGGAGTGGTTGGCGTTAGGAAGGGCATCCAGCTGTAGAAACACTGCGAGATCAGACTGGAGCCAGGTGCAGCCTTCTGGCTTCCCAGATCCCGGTCGAACCGTCCAACCCATGCTAGCATGGAAAACGGACATTAAATGATGATGATGATGTAAACATTAAATGTACTTCTGTGTTTGATCATTTTCTTAGGAGATCTGAATGTAGAATTTTCTTATTTTTGTTAAATGTATGACAATTTGTTTCTTTTCTTTCTATAATGAATTTAATAATACTTCCAGTTAACCCGCCTACTCCAGTTCCATGTCCTATTGGAGGACGCTACTCATTTATACAAACAGGTTTTACTAATGAGTATTATACAACCCGTATCAGAGGTATTACAGACAAACCCCGTGTGCAAGTGGATTGCCGAAATGTCCAGAGTGAAGCTAAGTCTTGCACCCAGGATATGACAAAATTTGAGATTGATGTTGAATATTGTGAAACAGTTGATTATCGTGGCAGGCCTATTGGAGAATATGGTGAGATTTCAATTAAAGATTAAAATAAGTTGATTAAATATAGAAATTTTGAACTGTTTATTGAGATAAATGTAGAAAATACAGTCCCATGAAGAGAAATAAAAGTTTAGTTTTATTTATCTAGACATTTAGTGCAAATATTAAAAGTATATCATCAAATTTTAAATTCACCTTTTCAAGACCATTGCAACGAATGCTACTACAACTATTTTAAATGTTGATTTTATTGCCAGGAAAATAAAGTAGAAATGTAAATAACTAGGCTCTAAGAATGTTTTCCGTAGACTGTTGCTCATTTAATTTGAAGAAATTTCATTTTTTGTGATGAAAATTAGTTTATCCTTTTCTGAATATTGAATGCAGATGAACCAGACAATATTCTGAAATGTGTCGGTTATTGGATGGAAGACTTAAGATCATACCTGATCACTTATGATGATGAAGATGCCATTTCTAATTTCAGATGCTGGGTTTGTATATAATCATTTATCTAAATTCTAAATCTAATTAACTTCGATATTTCTGTTTGATACCAGTAACTCAGTTGTGAAGTGTGAACACTCCCTGAAATGTTAAAATACATGTCATAGATCAATCATCCAACATCTTAATTATTGAATAATACTTCTAAATTCTCTTACTGTCATCATCACCTTCATTTAATGTATTTTTCTATAATTGTTTAATCGTTTAGTTACTGCATGTAACATACACAATCATCATACCCGAATCTGTATAGTGTAAAAGAAACCTATGAAGTACATGCTTTATATAAATATTTAGCATCTGTTATTCATTTTTAAAGAAGTGATACATTTGAAATCTTATATAAAATCTTCTTTCATACTTTAGGTTTATGAGCGTCTGTCTTGGACAAGTTTAATCATGTCACGAGCTGCAAATGCCAAATGTAAAAGAGAACAAACTGCTCATTCAGCCTCAGGTGATGGATCAACCCTAAGGGTGGAACTGACGGAAAGTGAAAGACTTTGTAAGTTTGTTGTTTGCATATTTATTATTCCCTTTCAAAACAAATCTTGGATTTGAGTACAAGTAAAACATCTATACCAAATATTTAGTGACAGAACTTTTAAGATAGTAAATATTTTCAAATTTCTGCAAATATATTTAAAGAAAGACATTGTGTCAAAAAGGTTTAATCATTTCATATCTATAAATTGGTAAAATAAGTAGTTGTTTAAAATTAGTACTAGGTCTAAATGATTGACTAAAACTCACAAATCAGAACCCTCAGCATTCTCTGAGTCCAATAACTGAAACAAGTAACAAGAATAAAAGTATATCACTAATAATACAATAGCTGAAAGTCATATATTCCATTAACATCTTTAGCATTCAGATTACATTCTGGAAAACTTATTTATTCACATTGTTTCATAGCTTCAAGATTTCCATGATGTAATTATTTATTTTTATAATGACTTTGTAAGGTAGTCACGAGAGGTTGGATCTGGCCAGTTTGAACATAAATTAGGTAAAATATTTTGGCTGGATGTGGCTGGTTTAAATGCTAAAGGGTTAAAGTATTTACAACTTCTTTCCTAGATGAATTAAAAATACTCTGAAAAATTTACAGGAGCAGCTTTTGTAATGAAGGGAAAAACTACTTCGCTTGGCAACAAGTGGGGGTTGGCGTCAGGAAGGGCATCCGGCCATAGAAAACTTGCCACACGCATAGCGCTGCATATATGTGCATACATTTGTAGGCGCGGGCATGGCTGTGTGGTTAGGGAGCTTGCTTCCTTACATCTTTTTGGGGTCAATAAAATAAGTAGGCGTAGGAGTGGCTGTGTGGTAAGTAGCTTGCTTACGAACCACATGGTTTCGGGTTCAGTCCCACTGCGTGGCACTTTGGGTAGGTGTCTTCCACTATAGCACCGAGTCGACCGAAGCTTTGTGATTGAATTCGGTAGGCGGAAGTTACTGCCGTGTGTGTGTGTGCGCGTATAGCTGCTCAGTGCCTCTCCGAAAGAGAGAGAGGTGGTAATGGTTGACTGAATCAACCGTAGTAAAAAGTAAAGGTAAAGTTACCTTCTCAACTCATTCTGACTCACAAGGGCTGGTTTCCTGGTTTCCATGGTGTATAAATTCTCCACCTAGACAGGATGCCAGTCCATCACAGAGGTTACTCATTTTTGCCAGCTGAGTGGACTGAAGCAACATGAAATGAAGTGCTTTGCTCAAGAACATAATGCGTCGCCTGGATCAGGAATCGAAACCACACTCTTACGATCATGAGTCCAACACCCTAACCACTAAGCCACGTGCCTCCACAATCAACCCTAGTACATTATCGTTATATACTTTAGTTAGATAAAAAAAAACAAAGTATGTATAATAATGTGTATATGTATGTATATATATATGTGTTTGTGTACATATATATATATTTGAATTCAGAATATGTAGGTTTGGGACTTTTGAAGTGATGCTATACTAAGTAACTCATTATTCTTTTAGTTTCATTAATCATAGAAAGATTCATGTTGAATCACCAGAAACCAAGAGCAGAAAGAAATAGTTTTAAAAGATCACATGTCTGTCAAGCTCAACATTTTCATCAGTTTCAGCAAGAAGTAGATAAGGAACTAGGAAACAGATGCTATATAGACTTATGTTGATTGATTTTTTTTCTTCTTGTTAAACCTCTATATAAGTTTATAAAGAAGCACAGAGAATAATAAAATGCAGTGATATAGTAAAATTATTCTAATGCCAAGTCGTTGTTGTTGTTAGGCCCAAGTCTGTCTTGATCAAAAATGTTTCAAGCCACAACAGATGCTGCACCACCTTCAGCAACTGACACAATTTCTTTGGGTGCAGATCCTTGGCCCCTCGAAACCAATGAATGCCTACTGTCTTTTAGTATTTTTTTTACTTACCTCATTCAACATTTCCTTCCTTTTTTTAAAGATGGTTGGATGTAATTTGAAGGGAACAACAATACTATTCTAACAAGTTGAACAACTACATAAACACTCCCTTGTACTGAGCAGAGAGGTCAATATTCAAAGCATTTTAGAGGTTTTAAATTTTCCTTGAGGCACAGGTGTGACTGGGACATTGCTTCCCGCCCACATAGTTCTAGGTTCAGTCCAACTGCAAGGCTCTTTGGCAAGTGTTTTCTACTGTAGACCCTAGCTGACAAAAACTTAATGAGTGGATTTGGTTGATGGAAACTGAAAAAAGCCCATATGTGTGTGTGTTTATGTCTCTTTGTCTTGACATTGCATGTAGTTGTAAATCATTGTCAGTGTCATACAAGCAGAGCCATTCATTTCCAATCATCATCATCATCATCATCGTTTAATGTCCGTTTTCCATGCTAGCATGGGTTGGATGGTTCAACTGGGGTCTGGGAAGCCAGAAGGCTGCGCCAGGCCCAGTCTGATCTGGCAGTGTTTCTACAGCTGGATGCCCTTCCTAATGCCAACCACTCTATGAGTGTAGTGGGTGCTTTTTACGTGCCACCGGCACGGGGGCCAGACGAGGCTGGCAATGGCCACAATCGGATGGTGCTTTTTACGTGCCACCGGCACGGAGGCCAATCGGGGTGGTGTTGGCAACGGCCATGTTCGGATGGTTCTCTTACGTGCCACCAGCACTGGTATCATAGCTACAATTTCCATTGATGATCGATTTCAATTTTGATTCAAAAATATGGCTGGTCATGGGGAAATATTACTTTGCTTGGAAACAGGTGCAGGTTGACAACAGTAAGAGCATCCAGCCATTAAAAGAATTTACCACAGTGAACTCCATCCAACCCATGCAAGTATGGAAAAGTGGACATTAAAAGCCTATATTTGAGCTTCCAGTGAAGCTATAAGGTGTTAATCAGGCACTCAGCTATGAGTCCACTGCATCTTATTGCAGAATTAGCTGTAAGCTAATGAGGTTCATAAGATAATAGTTTATTCCTTTGTCATCTCATTTTCTTAATTTGAATTGCTTCAAACTGTAAATACAATAAATAATCTAAATACAATAAATAATCTAAACTTTTTTTATTTCCAGATGATGACTGCCCACAACGTTTTGATCACGGTTTTGACCCTTACAGAAAGCCAAATACCATCTATATTTTAAATAGAAGTGTTAAGAATAAAGCAACAATCTTAGCTATTATTTTGGTTTTTTGCAGCATCCTCACAAACTTTTCTATTTTCTGAAATAGTTTTTAGCTTCTTTTTTTTATTGTAAAATAGATTCAAAAACATTTCTCTGACAAAAATCTCAAAACAGTACAACTTTACTTTCTAATCTAGAAGTCTACCATTTTAGTATCATCTGTAAATTATATCAATAGAAGTTAAACAGATTTTGTTATTTTTATAGAAACAAAACACACTTATGAGATAATGTTATTCATTCTCTTTTATATACAGAGTTTTAATATTTTATTGTTTTACTTTCATTTGTTTTAAGCCAGAGACTCTGGACATGCTAGGATGCTATTATTGGTGTGATTATATTGACATTATAATATCTAAGCATTTTTTATCTGCCCAAATAGTCTGAAAAACATGATATTTTGTATCGTGTTTTATAATAAGACCAATTTTTTTTTATATATCTATGTGTGTGTGTGTGTGTGTGTGTTGTGTGTATACATATATAAACAAGTATGTATAATAATGTGTATATGTATGTATATATATATGTGTTTGTGTACATATATATATATATAAGGTGAGTAAATAAGGATAAATTATCCTAATGGGTACCATAGTAGCTCTCAGGTATGTTCCAGGTTACAGCTAACTGCATCAAGTGGTAATGAACATCAGTGATTGCTTAGTATGAGCAATCCCACTGTAACTCTTCTGAAGGGTAACTCCAGGTTTGCTTCACTGGATTATGAATATTATCAGGAGTGTAAATTTCAAACAATTACAAAGAATACAGAGATTGGTACATCGTCCAATTTTTCTTTTAATTTTATAGTTGGTCATACAGCATATTTAGTTGGTTAAATTGACCAATGTGTTTCTGCTGCACAGGGTATGTGCAGATATGTATGCAACCCAGCTTAATCTGTTGTGCACCTTCATTCAATTAAAAGAAAAATTTGAAGATGTACCGATCTCTCTGTTCTTTGTAATTTGATATATATGATTAAGAAGTGTTTTATAAGAGTTATTCTCAATCTTTTTGACTTTGAGGCACAATGAAGATCAAATAAAAAAAAAACATTACAAATATATCCTGCATGAAAATTGAAAACAGATCTGTTCTAATGTAAAAATTCAGAAAAAAATTAGAAAGCTGTTGGATGCCTTGTTTTATTAATGATACTTGTATACAAAATAACATGTTTTTTAAGACAGTCATAATTTACTACGGGTTTTCTAAAGCCTTAAATTATATTTTTAGATATTTATGGTGCACCTAGATACCCTAAGCATTGCACTGTTTGAGAAACACTGGCTTATACATTCTTTCATTTAAAAACAAAAAACAACAAAAAAATTGTAAATGTTATTTTTATATTCCATGTAATCTAAGATTGTAATTTTTTTAAATAAAATTTCTACAATTATTTCTATAATGACTTCTTGTGACATATTTGATTTATTTACTCACATACATATACACATGCTTCTACATACATGCATATAATTAATTCCTTAAATTTCAATTCTCAGAAACATTCACTTTAAAAACAGTTGTCATCATTTATCATTTATCAAAAATTAATTAACAATGTGTATATAGTAATAATTAATAAGGTATATAAAAAACTTTGTCCAAAAATGCTTTAAAGAATACAAAAATAAGCTCAATTTAACTACTTTTTTATAGAGAAAAAGTTAAATTAATAAAAACATAATATTTTACTCAAAGGACAGTGTTGTTTGACCTCCTTTATCCTTTGGACTTCTTTTGTATGTCAATTTGTATATTTTGGCTGTAGAACACCCTTCATGAGCTGCAGTACCTAATGAATAGAAAATTCAGATTTAAATTTATCTACAATAATAAATGCAAAATTCTGTCTGTCTGTCCGTCCAGGACCCCTGTATCTCAGTCTACATTTGCTACTATACCTTTTTAGAATCAAGATGATTCTGGGATTGAAAATCTGCCCTTTATTTGGTTCTCTTGAACATCCAGAATTGGGATCAGAACTGGATGAGGATTTGTTATATGCTAACAGTTGAAACTTTTAATTTTAGAAAAACTCCAAAAATTTGTGAACTTACAAGTTTTTCATTTAAACATTATCTAATATGTCTTTTAAAAAGACTGTAAGGTGTGGTTTGAGGAAGATTTGGCTGCTATTTGTATTAGATTAAATGACTACATAAAGGTTTTCTCATTTGTGTGTGGAGACCATAATATATGAGTTGCCTCTCTTGTTTCAATATTTGTAAGCATCCTAGCTGGATGTCAGCTGTGGGCAGGCCTTTCACAGATCGGCTTGGTTTGAGTGCTTGCAGCAAACTCAGCTAAGGGCTAATCAAGTGACATGTTGAATCTACCACAACTACTCTTGCCCAAAAGAAGGTGAAAGCATATTATTTTATCATATTACCAGTAATAGAAAGCTAAAATATATTTTTAAATGGTTAGTAAAAAGTTAAATGACAATGTCATGATAGATTCAACATATGATCTGTCTACTGTAGAATAATGAGAAATTTAAAATTACCCAGAGCTTAAAACAGTATGTTAGAATGAAATGGACTGACAAAAGTTAATTGGTGTAGATAGGAATATATATTAATGGTAAATATGATTGGAATAAGATAATAGTAAATTTTCTTGAAGTACAGGTGTGGATGTGTAAGAAGTTTGGTTCCCAACAAGATTCTAGGTTCAGCTCCACTACATGGCACCTTGGGCAAGTGTCTTCTGCTATAGCCTCAGGCTGACTGAAGTCTTGTGAGTGGATTTGACAGACAGAAACTGAAAGAAGCCCACTGTATCATCATCATCATCATCATTTAATGTCCATTTTGCATGCTGGCATGGGTTGGACGGTTTGACTCAGGAATGGTGAGCCAGATGGCTGCACCAGGCTCCAATCTGATCTGGCAGTTTCTACAGCTGGATGCCCTTCTTAATGCCAACCACTCCGAGAGTATAGTGGGTGCTTTTACATGCCACCAGTATGAGGGCCAGTCAAGTGGTACTGGTAACGGCCATGCTCAAATGGTGTTTTTTACGTGTCACCTGCACAGGAGCCAGTCCAGCGGCACTAGCAACAACCTCGCTCGAATGTTGTTTTTCATGTGCCACCAGCATAAGTGCCAGTAATGCAATGCTGCTAACGATCACGCTCAAATGGTGTTTTTTATGTGCCACCAGCACGGGAGTCAGTCAGCGGCCCTGGCAACAATCACGCTCGGATGGTGCTCTTAGCACTCCTCTAGCATGGATGTTAGTCATGTTGTGCTGTCATGTCACTTGCCTCAACAGGTCTTCACAAGCAGAGTTTAGTGTTCAATGAAGGAAAAGTATGCATAAGTGGGCTGGTTACACCACTGACATAGGCCACGGGTTATGGTCTCACTTAGCTTGCCAGGTCTTCTCAAGCACAACATATTTCCAAAGACCTCAGTCACTAGCCATTGCTTTGGTGAGACCTAATGTTCGAAGGTCGTGCTTCACCACCACATCCCAGGTCTTTCTGGGTCTACCTCTTCACAGGTTCCCTCAACCGCTAGGGTGTGACACTTTTTCACACAGCTGTCCTCATCCATTCTCACCAAATGACCATACCAGCGCAGTCATCTCTTGCACACCACATCTGATGCTTCTTAGGTCCAACTTTCTCTCAAGGCATTTACACTCTGTCAAGTATGCACACTGACATTACACATCCAGCGGAGCATACTGGCTTCATTCCTTACAAGCTTACGCATGTCCTCAGCAGTTACAGGCCATGTTTCACTGCCATGTAGCATGGCTGTTCGTACACATTTGTCATACAGTCTACCTTTTACTCTGAGCAAGAGGCTCTTTGTCACTAGCAGAAGTAGGAGCTCTCTGAACTTTGCCCAGGCTGTTCTTATTCTAGCCGCTACACTTTCAGCACACCCACCCCCGCTACTGACTTGGTGGTCACCTAGGTAACAGAAGCTATCAACTATTTCTAGTTTTTCTCCCTGGAATGTGGCGGAAGTTGTTCTCTGCACATTTTCAGTGTTTATTGCGCCTGAGCATCTGCCACATACACAAAAACTATCTTCCCAGTTAGCCTTCCTTATATACATATATGTGTGTGTGTGTGCATACATCTGAAGTGCAGTTTAAATAATTTGAATTGCTTCATACTGTAAATACAACAAACTAGCATTATCGCCCGGCGTTGCTCGGGTTTGTAAGAGAAATAACTATATAATCATTTTTAGAGAGTTACTTCCCTTATATAACCCGAGCAAAAATCATTAAAAATGCGGAAAAATGATGGTAAATTTTTTTTAAATCGTAGACTCATCGTAGATGTGTGCTAATACTCAGAAGGGCTCGATATGAATGACGACTATAAGATACCCGCTTTTGGTTAAACTGCACAGCAAAATGTGGGAGTAGTTAGGAATCTAAATCAGACGAGACAGAGTCTCACACACACAACTTCAATTTTATATATAAAGATAATTCAAACACTTTTTTCAGATGGTGACTGCTCACATTTAGAATGTTGAAATAAAAAGGAAATTCTATACACCAAAGCTATTCCTTTGAACTTCAAATAAATGTATATTTTCAAGAGTACTACTGTATCTTAGAGAAAGTTACTAGCTGCCATAGTTTTAACACCATTACCTATATCTATATATATATAAAACTGTAGTTGTGTGAGTGTCTGTCCCCTTCGATTTAGATTCCTAACTACTCCCACATTTTGCGGTGCAGTTTAACCAAATTCGGGTATCTTATAGTCGTGATTCATATCGAGCCCGTCTGAGTATTAGCGCGCGTCTACGATGAGTCTACGATTTTAAAAATAATTTAACATCATTTTTTATTCCATTTTAATGCATAATTTTTCGTGTGTCGATGGCGGCGGAGTTGGCGTCCATGGTCACACCTGCACCTGTTTGCTTTCCCCCTTCTTCCCTCCCTCGTGAAGCTGTGGGGAAGGGAGTATAAGGAAATCAACGTCGTAAAGCGTTGTCAAGGAGACCAGCGTTCTTTTAGAACAACGACTTCATGGCTTGAAGACACCAAAACAGAAATGGCTAAGAAAGCCCGAATTGGCATCTATAAGGGAAGTAACTCTCTAAAAATGCTTATATAGTTATTTCCCTTACAAACCCGAGCAACGCCGGGCGATACTGCTAGTAACTTATATAAATGGTTTCATTCTAACGGATGCACTTTGTGAAAAGATGCTATGAATTGATGATCGAATGTGTGCCAAATCTGTCAAAAGTAAAAACAGTAGTTGAGTAGACTATAATATGCCAATGTGGTTTAATAGACTGAATCACGTCCATAGTTATTCTTTGTCTAATAACAAAGATCAGATTTCCTGCTAAGCATGTTGATTAACTTCGAAAATTAATTTCTTAAAATTACCTCCCTTCTTTCTAAGTTTCACTAATAACTGCTACAAGGTTTTTGTCTCTTTCTTCTAAATAAGTGAAGAAATTGAGATTTCGTTTTCTTTTTTTACAAGCACTCAGCCAATACTCTTTAACTTATTTATAGTAATATGGCCATAGCTGGGATACTGGGATTTATCTATTTATCTAAGAGATGAATAAAGACCTACTTATATTGCAAACACATTTAACCTCATCGGTTACAACTCAACTGAAACTACTTCTTGTTCGATGATTAAGAATAAATCAGTGTAAATCATTCACATTGAAACTTTCCATCATAATCTCACATGTATGTGCAGGTATAGTCATGTGGTTAAGAAATTTGCTTCACTATTGTATAATTCAAAGTTTGATCCCATTGTAGAGTAGTTTTGGACAAGTGTACTTTCTACTATAGCTTTGAGTTGCCCAATATTATCAGTGAAATTAAGGTGGTGAGCTGGAAGGGTCGTTTGCACATCAGGCAAAACGCTTAGTGGTGTTTTGTTTGTTTTTACATTCTGAGGTCAACTGCCTTACATCTTTTTGGGGTCAATAAAATAAGTAGGTGTAGGAGTGGCTGTGTTGTAAGTAGCTTGCTTACGAACCACATGGTTCCGGGTTTAGTCCCACTGCATGGCACCTTGGGTAAGTATCTTCTACTATAGCCTCAGGCCGACCAAAGCCTTGTGAGTGGATTTGGTAGACGGAAACTGAAAGAAGCCTGTCGTATATATATGTATATATATGTGTGTGTGTGTGTTTTTGTTTGTTCCCCCAACATCGCTTGACAACCAATGCTGGTGTGTTTACGTCCCCGTAACTTAGCGGTTCAGCAAAAAAGAGACCGATAAGATAAGTACTAGGCTTACAAAGAATAAGTCCTGGGGTCGATTTGATCGACTAAAGGCGGTGCTCCAGCATGGCCACAGTCACATGACTGAAACAAGTAAAAGAGTAAAGAGTAAGTACCAGTTGAGTACTAGGGTCAATCTAATTGACTTATCCCTCCTAACTAAATTTGTTGGCCTTCTGCTAAAACTTGAATGCAATATTATGAGTGGAATTTGGTTAATGAAAACTGTAAAAGCATGTCACACACACATCTATGTTTACTCCAATTAAAACCTCTCTTATGTATCTATATAATTTATGCCTAGTGACTTAGATATTCCACAAATAGACAACATTAAAATAAAGTACTATACTGAAATAAGCTTTGGAGCTAGTATAATAATATAATTGATTTAACCCTTGGAAATGATGTTCCAGTAACACCACAGAAAAAAAAACCCTCTGTTATGTTTCAAACATCATCTGAATAAAAAAGTTAGGTATCCCTCCAAGTTGTTTATTATTTTCAAAATTAACTGAAACACACGAGTGGTTTATTTGATGACAAACCATTATTATCTCTTTGTATCAAAAAGGCTAATCCACACCAGAAAGGAAATATGGATGTTAAATACTATGATTATGGATTTGAATCTTTACTAAAAATTTAATTAAGAAAATATAAAATTCAAATGTCTATTTATAATATTTAAATTCAAAGAAACAGGAAAAAAACCTGGGTGTCGCTGCTTGTAACACTGTGGTGAGAAAAATCGGTAAATACAGGGGCCTGACTGGCCCTTATCAGTTTGTGCTGGCCACTATTAAGATGTTCGGTGTTTTAGGACCCTGTACTACAGATTTCCTCAGCAAAATAGGGATTATGATGGCCTGTCGGAGAAATGAGCCCTGTGAGATGAAGTGGCTACTGCAGTGTCACTAGCCATTCTCTACAGCAACACTATCACAGTCATTACTGCAGAGCACAGCTGAGCGCACCATTTGTTCTGGGGTATATGACCCATTACCTCCTTTCTATCCCTCTTTTCCTGCTCCCCACCCTTGTTTTCTTTTCCTTTGCTATCCCTCGTTTTTTCCTGTTTCTTTGTATTTCAATGTTATAAATATAAAATTATCAGTGGCACAAGAGTGGTTGTGTGGTAAGTAGCTTGCTTACCAGCCACATGGTTCCAGGTTCAGTTCCACTGCATGGCACCTTGGGCAAGTGTCTTCTACTATAGCCTCGGGCCGACCAAAGCCTTGTGAGTGGATTTGGTAGATGGAAACTGAAAGAAGCCCATCGTATATATGTATATAGAATCGATCAGAATCGAAATCGATCGATGGAAATTGCAGATGTGTTACCAGTGCCGGTGGCATGTAAGAGAACCTTCCGTTTCGCGACCGTTGCCAGCACCGCCCCGTTTTGTGTCCGTTGCCAGCCTCGCCTGGCCCTTGTGCCGGTGGCACATAAAAAGCACCATCCGTTCGTGGCCGTTTGCCAGCTCTGTCTGGCACCTGTGCGGGTGGCACGTAAAAAGTACCCACTACACTCACGGAGTGGTTGGCGTTAGGAAGGGCATCCAGCCGTAGAAACACTGCCAGATTTGACTGGGCCTGATGAAGCCTTCTGGCTTCACAGGCCCTAGTAGAACCATCCAACCCATGCTAGCATGGAAGACGGACGCTAAACGATGATGATGATGATGATGATATATGTGTGTATATGTTTGTGTGTCTGTGTTTGTTCCCCCTCAACATCGCTTGACAACTGATGCCGGTGTATTTAGGTCCCCATTACTTAGCGGTTCGGCAAGAGAGAGACTGATAGAATGAGTACTAGGTTTACAAAGAATAAGTCCTGGGGTCAGTTTGCTCCACTAAAGGTGGTGCTCCAGCATGGCTGCAGTCAAATGACTGAAAAAGTGGAATTAAGGTGGTGAGCTAGCAGGGTCGTTAGCACATCAGGCAAAACACTTAGTAGTGTTTTGTTTGCCTTTACATTCTGAGACCCATAACTTTGCTTTGTCTTCTATATTTTCTAAAATTATAGAAGTTTGATATAATAGCTGTGAATTCAGTGGTCAATATATAGTATAGTTAAAGCAGCAAGCTGTCAGAATCATTAGCACGCCAGGCAAGATTCTTAGTGGCATTTCATTTGTCTGTATGTTCTGAGTTCAAATTCCACCAAGGTCAACTTTGCCTTTCATCCTTTCAGGGTGGATAAAATAAGTACCAGCAAGTGGCTACATTGACTTACTGCCTCTCTCAAAATTGTTGGCCTTGTGCCAAAATCTGAAACCAATATATTGTATAGTTCAAGGTGACAGAACTGTTAGCATGCAGTACTAAATGCTTAGCAGCATTTCGTCTGTCTTTAAATTCTGAGTTCAAATCCTTCCAAGGTTGACTTTACTTTTTAATCCTTTTGGAGTTGATAAAATAAGCACCAGTTGAACACTGGGGTAAATGTAATCAACTTACCTGAAAGTACTGACCATGTGCCAAAATTTAAAATCAATATCTAGTATACTCTTTTACTCTTTTACTTGTTTCAGTCATTTGACTGCGGCCATGCTGGAGCACTGCCTTTAGTTGAGCAAATTGACCCTGGGACTTATTCTTTGTAAGCGCAGTACTTATTCTATCGGTCTCTTTTGCCAAACCGCTAAGTGACCAGCATCGGTTGTCAAGCAATGCTAGGGGGACAAACAGACACACAAACACATACACAAACACATATATACATATATACGACAGGCTTCTTTCAGTTTCCGTCTACCAAATCCACTCACAAGGCATTGGTCAGCCCAGAGCTATAGCAGAAGACACTTGCCCAAGATGCCACGCAGTGGGACTGAACCCAGAACCATGTGGTTGGTTAGTAAGCTACTTACCACACAGCCACTCCTCCGCCTATAGTATAGCTTAAGAATCAGCAATAAAAATATCAAAAAAAATTTTATTAAACTACACACCTATTTGAGTGTTGCATTGAATATTGGCACCAGTTTTCCAGAATTGTATATTTCTAGGCTGAAAAATAGCAGAAATAATAATTGCTTGTTAGAGGAGTGATTGGCAAAATCATGAATTGTATTTAGCAATCTTTACATTTTTGAGTTCAAATCCCACCAATGCAACCCTGCTTTTTATATTTCCAATGTTGATAAAATATAATTTAGTTTACTGCACTTCTCTTCCACAATGTATCTCCTGTGGCAAAATTGGAAATCATTGTCAATACTGTTCTTGGCTATGTGTGTGTGTGTGTGTGCGTGCATGCGCATATGTGTGTCCCAACCGCATCCCTTTCCCCTCCTTTTCCACCCCTCCAACCTACCCCTTCGTCGAAGGATCCTATTAGCCTTCTGTCACTTCCAGCTAAATCCCATCACCCTCCGTATTTTCCCAACCCAGCCTCACCCTCCTTCAAATGTGCCTGTAACCTACGCAATCTACCATTCCAACCCTACCCAGATCCTTCCCTTGCTTCTGATCCGGCTGCCACACCTGTCCCTTCATCACTAACATCACCTCCCTCACTGGACCCAACCAGCACACCCTCTACATTAGGAACTCCTTCTCCTGCACTTCTTCCAGCCTTATTTACTGCATCAGGAGTAATCACTGCAACCAACTTTACATTGGTCACACAGGCCAGCAGACAGTCGAACGGTTCACCAAACACCTACGATATGTTTGTCTATGTATGAACATCCCTGTCACCCATCATTTTTGCTTGACCAATAATTCCACCTCACATATCACTGTGTTCATTCCTTGCCCTGCACAATGGATCCACCAACTCTAGATTCCACTTGGAACAGCATTACATTTTCACTCTACAAACCCAAACTCCTTTCAGACTCAACACAGCCCCTCCTCTCAATGACTGTCCCTACAGTCTTCTTAAGAAAAAAACTTTTTACCCTTTCTTATTTTTTATCATTTTTTTTATTATTTTGTTTATTTTTTTATCTGGTTATTTTGAATTTTTATCATTTATTCTTTTATTTGGTTATTTATTATTGGGTTATACCAATGTAAATTTTGTTTTATTTATTTCCGTTACTATTTTATTCATCTATTTTGACTTTTTAAATTTTTTATTATTTATATATTCTATATTTATTTTTTATTTTTATTTTTATTTTTTATTTATTTATTTCTGTTACTGATTTGTTCACATAATCTTTTTCCTTTGTTTTTATATCACCAATTTTTTTTTATTATTTATCATTTGAGATGATTTGAAAACACAATACCTAATAACCTAACAGTATATCTTTTCTACTCCTCTGATGAGATTTTGCCTAATACAATGATTTAATTATTGCCATTTAATCATTTAGGCTAAACTGAAACAGCTGTAAGAGAATAAGTTGGATATCTGCAGATAATAAATTATATTAATGCTACATCTCCATTTTCTAAATTTTCTTTTCTCTCTCTCTTCCTCTCTCTCTCTCTCTCTTTCTTTCTCTCTCTCTCTCTCTCTCAATATATATACATCATCTTCATTGACGTCATCATCTTTTAAAGTCCATTTTCCATGCTGGCATGGGTTGGACAGTTTGACCAGAGCTGGCAAACTGGAGAGCTGCACCAGGTTCCAGTCTGATTTGGTATGGTTTTTATGGCTGGATGCCCTTCCTAACACCAACCACTTTACAATGTGTGCTGGGCGCTTTTAATATGGCACTGCTAGAGCACTTTTATGTTGCACCGACACAAGTACTTTTTTCATGGCACTGGCATGAGAGCTTTTTATGTGGTACCAGCACAGGATTCTTGCAGGCTAATCCTCTTCACCAGGTGGGGGTGGCCTTAACACTTCTGCTGTGGAATACGGATCTTTCTGATCTGAGTATGGGTCTTCTTGAGTATAGCAAGGTGCCAGGCATCCCAGTCCTTTGTCATCTCATCTGAAAGTTTCAGAATCTTGAAGCCATCCTTCAGTATTTTGTCCCATGTCTTCGTAGGTCTTCCTCTTCTACATGTTCCATCTACTTTGAGAGATTGGTACGTCTTTATGGAGCTGTCAGCATCCATCCATCCGCATCACATGACCAAAACAGCATGGTGTTCTACCTTGCATACTGCATCTCATTCCTCTTATGCCTAATTTCTCTCTCAATACACTAGCGCTCTGTCAAACATTACAAATCCAGTGGAGCATACTAGCCTCTCTAGCCTTCACATGTCTTCTGTATTTAGGACCCACAACTCACAACCATGTAGAATTTCTATCCATATGAATATATCATACAACCTGCCCTTCACTCAAAGGCTAAAACCTTTGGTTGCCAGCAGAGGTAACAGCTCTCTGAATTTTCTCCACCCTATTCTTATTCTAGCTATTATGCTCTCTATACATCCTCCCCTACTACTAATTTGGTCTCCTAGGTAACAGAAATATATATGTATGTATAATATGGGTATGAGTAAGTATTTCATTTATGTCTTACGTATTTATCGCTGACGAGGGGAAAGTTCTTATGATGAATTAACTCTGAAATTGGGACCAATATGGTAATAAAGAAATTTTTTAGAAATTTCTATCGGCATGTTTCGAGACGCATAAATTATAATGGTTATAGACAATTTTGTCTTTTTTCGGCATATTTGGCATTAGAATTTTTCTTTTGCCCTTATTTTATAAGTTGTATGTATAATATACTAGCAGTATCGCCCGGCGTTGCTTGGGTTTGTAAGGGAAATAACTATATAAGCATTTTTAGAGATGTAAAGTATAATAGCCATCTCAATATGGCTAACCACAAAGGGGGGGTGTTACTGTAGCTTTTTACGTTCTGAGATATAATAATAAATTTTTAGAGAGTTACTTCCCTTATATATGCCAAAAATGCATTAAAAATGGGAAAAATTGATGGTAAATTTTTTTTAAATCGTAGACTCATCGTAGACGTGCGCTAATACCCAGAAGGGCTTGATATGAATCATGACTATAAGATACCCAGTTTTGGTTACACTGCACCGCAAAATGTGGGAGTAGTTAGGAATCTAAATCGTAGGAGACAGACAGCAAACAACCTCACTTTTATATATAAAGATATATATTCTTTTATTCTTTTACTTGTTTCAGTCATTTGACTGTGGCCATGCTGGAGCACCGCCTTTAGTTGAACAAATCGACCCCAGGATTTATTCTTTGTAAGCCTAGTACTTATTCTGTCAGTCTCTTTCGTCAAACCACTAAGTTATAGGATGTAAGCATACCAACATCAGTTGTCAAGCGATGGAGGGGGACAAACACAGACACACAAATATACACACACACACACATATATATATATATATATATATATATATATATTATATATATATATATACGACAGGCTTCTTTCAGTCTCCATCTACCAAATTCACCCAGAAGGCTTTGGTTGGCCCAGGGCTATAATAGAAGACACTTGTCCAAAGTACCACACAGTGGGACTGAACCAGGAACCATGTGGCTGGGAAGCAAACTTCTTACCACACCGCCATGCCTGATATATATATATATATATATAATGGGGTAGGCTGGTTTATGGGGTTACCCTGAGTTTCCTATCCATAAGGGGGTTTGGCCTTAAAGCGTATTATCTGATGATACACAATCATGCCAATGTGTGTGTGTATGTGTGTGCGTGTGTGTGTGTGAGTGTTTGTGTGTGTGTGTTGTGTGTGTGTATGTATGTGTCCATGTATGTGTGTTTGTGTGCACGCACACACACAATGTATGTGTGTGTGATTTGGAGTGTGTGTATGCTTGTACTTCCCTTTCTGGACATCATGTGATTGTCATATATGAGTGTCACTGTTATACAAAAATGTCTACTCATGAGGAAATATTTCTGTGCTTGAAAACGAGTGAGGGTTGGTGACAGAAAGGGCATCCAGCTGTATAAATTCTGCTTCAATAATCTCCATCCAGCCCATGGAAAAGTAGACATTAAAATGAGGGTGATGATTATGATGATGACACACCCACATGTACACACTCAGAGCAAGAGAAATAGAGAGAGAGAGAGAGAGAGAGAGAGAGAGAGAGAGAGAGTAGCATGAACTTATCAAATGAATTCAAATATGGCAAGTAGTAGTAAATATTGCTTTCAATAAAGATTAAATTCTGATGAAAATTAAGGAAATTAAGTCTTACTTGTTTTTCATAGTCTTTGAAATAGGGAGATTTTCGCTGAATATTTGAATCTCTTGGTAATTCCTGCTGTACTTCTAAGCATGAAAAAAGTAACATTTGATGAATAAGAAATAAACATTAAGTATTGTTATAAAGAGATGCAAATTTAATTTACATTAATATCTTATGTAGACATGAGTTCATATTTACTGAGAAATGCAGATGAGATTTTATGTAAGTTTATAAAATCTCTAAAGATAATCAAAACAAATCTAATTACTAGTTGTTAACAGATGCCACAAATTCCATTGCTATCAGGAAAGGGGTCTTAACACTTTTGAAAGAAGGCAGCAGGAAAAAAAAAAAGATATCTTTTCATTTATCTTTCAGTTATCTTTTACTAGTTTCTGCCATTGGACTGAGGCCATGTGGGGTGGTGGCAGTGGTAGTAAGGGGCATTGTCTTGAAGGGTTTTTAGTTGAACAAATTTTCTTCAGCATTTATTTTTTTAAAGTCTGATACTTAGTCTATCAGTCTCACTTGCTGAACTGCTATGTTACAGAGATATAAACAAACTATACTGGCTGTCAAGTGGTGGTGGTGGTAGAGATAGACACAAACACAAAGACACACACATATAGATATATACACATATTACACACACACACACACACATGTATACAATGGGATGAAAATTTACAAATGCAAAAAAATAAAGGAAACAAAACGAAAAAAATTGCAGATAAAGAAGACTCAACCTAAAACAATGGAAACAGGTGAAGAGAAACAATTTCTTCCAAATGACAATAAAATCTCAGGAAATAAAGAAAAAAATAAAGACAATGAAGATGAACAAAGATTCACATTCTTTGTAAATCAAACAAACTTGGTTGTTAGTGCTCTGAGTGCCCCTACAACTACTGAGACTATGACATCATCACCACCACCACCACCACCACCACCACCACCACCATCATCATCATCATCATCATCATTAGGTGGTGAGCTGGCAGAATTATTAGCATGCTAGATGAAATGCTTTGCAGTATTTCACCCGTTTCTACATTCTGAGTTCAAATTCCGCAGAGGCTGACTTTGCTGTTCATCTTTCAAGGTCAATAAATTAAGTACCAGTGAAACACTGGGGTCAATGTAATTGACTAGTCCCCTCCCCACAAATTTTAGGCCTCATGCTTTTTGTAGAAAGGATTGTTATTATTGTCATTATTATTATCATTATTATTATTATTATTATTATTATTATTATTATTATTATTATTATTATTATATTATTATTATTATTATTATTATTATTATTATTATTATTATTATTATTATTATTATTATTATTATTATTATTATTATTACTAAGGTGGCAAGCTGGCAGAATCATTAGCAAGCTGGACAAAATGCTTAGTGGTATTTTGCCTGTTGCTACATTCTGAGTTCAAATTCTGCCACCGTCATCTTTCCCTTTTGTCCTCTTGGGGTTGATAAATTAAGTACCAGTAAAACACTGGGGATGATGTAATTAACCAGTCCCCTCCCCACAAATTTCAAGCCTTGTGCTTTTAGTAGAAAGGATTATTATTATTATTATTATTATTACTACTACTACTACTACTACTACTACTACTACTATTATTATTATTATTATTATTATATTATTATTATTATTATTATTTTGATGATGATGATATTTCTTGATTTATATTAAACATCATCTCCCATGAGCTCTGTATCAATAGCAAATGAAAACCACTAAACAATATATTAATCTAGACCTTGAAGACTGACAAATTGTATTTTTTTTAATTATCTGGTTAAATATATTTCTCTAGAGAAAATCTTTGACTTATGCATAAAATTCAAACAGTGAAACATTATGTATACTAACCATCCTTTTGGGGAATATACCTCAAACGTTGAGTAAAATCATTAGTGACATATTTCACTCTTTGCTTTAAAGATTTGACTTCATCAAATTGATAAGGTTTACAAGAAACATTATTAGGGAATTCAAAACACCTGCTATTATTTGTAGTCAATGAGTGGACATTTTCAAGACCTGAATCTATCTGAACTTCTTGATAAAATGGCTGGTGAAAACTGTTTTGATTAGAGTCAAGATTTTCAGATGAATGTCTCTCTTCAGTGTGTAATACAGGCGTAAGTTTTGGCTTAGGATGAACTATATTAGCAGGATTAGACTTCTGAAACATGTTTTGCATCATTAACTCATAGTATTGGTTTGAAGAATCATTTGAAGGAGTGGGAGCAGTTTCTTGTGTATTTTGATGAGCAAAACTGTTTGGTTTGAGAAAAATACTGTCAACTAGTCTTTCTTTTTTAAGCCATATTTGCTTTTGTTTTGGAATCATGGGTGGTTTCAAATCTGATTGAACATCAAGTAAAAGATTTAATTCTTTATTATTCATATTAAGCATACTAGTTGGAGAGCTTTTCAGTTGAGAATGAAGAGGAGGAGGAGGAGAAAAAGACCATGGCTTTGAGTATTTCCAACCATATTTCTGTTTTTCAGATAAAATTTCCTTTTGTCTTTTAGCTTTACTCAAAAGTTCATTAATTTCAGAATCTCGAGACCTTTTATTTGATGAAAATCCCCAAATATCATCATTAGTTTCTTTACTATCATTGCTTTCCTCAATAAAATGTAAATCTTTATAATGGCTGTTAGGATTACGCACATGGATAGAGTCATTATTTTGTTGACTGTTGTAGTGATGAGTTAAATATTCAGTTCTTGAAGGTAGTTCAGGAGATCTGAATAATTTTTTATTTCCATATCTCATTTTGTTCTGGTTATTCAAATAGTTGTTGGTCAAATCATTATTTTTTCCTGTCATTTTATCAACAGATGTACAAGGATTAGAAACTGATCCCATCCATATATTTTTTATATTATCCTTCCAATTTATTTCAAAAGATCTGTTATCCATTATCATCAGTTCAGGTAATAAACTCTTGTTTAAATCCTCATTGGGTTTTTGTAAAAAGTTGCTACAGCTTCCAAAATAATACGGCTCTTCATTTGGTTCTTCCTTTAGAGGAAATGTCATCAAAGAGCCAGGTGTGTCTATATATTGAGTATCTTCTTTTTGTTCTTGATTTGGTGACCAAAGATGCAGCAAAGGCTTAGATTGGAGAATCTCGGGACTATCTTCAATAGAAATGATGTCACATTCTAATTTTATGTCATTAAAATCAGGTGTTAATGACTCCTTTTGGCTTGTTTGTTGGTTATAGTTATTTGATAATTTTAAGCTGTTGTCTTCATTTGCAATATTATGAAACATCTATTTAAAAGATAAAAAAGCATACTTCATCTTATGAAATAGATAATTTTGTTCATCAGATAACTTTATTTAATGCAAATTCTGGGTAATTATTCTTACAAAAATATCAGAAGATATTAAGAACACTCTTATTACAATTTTAAGTCCTCATCTTTTATATACAAACATAAAATGAACAATAAATAAATTCTAGGATTTGCATGAGTTACCAAAGCAGATACATTTCCACTAAATACCTAGTGTATTGTCAACTGTGAAATGCTAGTGATGATTTAGGCTGATAGAGTAATATACCTTGTATAATGGCAATGTCATTTGGAAGACAGGAATATGGATTAATAGTGAAGCAAATTAACCAGGATATTAATTAATAGTCAAGTAAATTGATCACTTAACTGACTCTGATATTTTCACATATCATAACTAAAACTAAATGTTTTAAATGTCTATTGCTTATATATGTCACAGTTAATTTCTGAATTAATTCAGGTTTGTCCTTAAAGTAATCTCCATTTAGAATAGTTTCAGTTATAACCAGTATTAATCCTTAGTTTCACTTAATATCAGCTTTTCATAATTCTAAGTTTTTGTGTCTAGATAAGAAAGTATTCAATTATATATTTGAATGTTTTTAGATAAGTTATTATTAATTCAAATAGAATATCAGTTTACTTACATACACTTTATATATTTCCATTATATTGTCAGAGAGTAATCTGACAGCTTTTCAACCATTTTCTGCCAGCTGCCAAAATCTCATCATTTGAAAGCATTGGGAAAAGATTTATCCCATAAAATATTATCAAAGTATGGTTTAAAATGGCAAAAATAGCTCACTTGGAAAAATGTATAAAATATATATGGATACTCTTTTATACTATAACTTGCTTCAGACATTGGAGTGTATCAGTCCTTGTGCCTCCTAACAGAGAGAAGGGAAATATCTGCACAAATGGGCTCTTTACCCAATTTCCTCCTCAAGACATTCCCACCACCCATCACCTTTGTAACTGTAGTATTCTGCTGTGGTAAGTAAATATGAGCAGAACTGCTTACTCCACCAGATTTTCTGTGATAAAACGTTTTCACTACTCAGAACCATTTCACCTGATGCCTGTCCATCCGTCCATCAATCAATCAATCAATCAATCAATCAATCAAACAATCAATCAATCTATCTATTTATCTATCTATCTATCTACCTACCTACCTAGCTACCTACCTACCTAGCTACCTACCTACCTACATACCTACCTAGCTACCTAGCTACCTAGCTACCTACCTACCTATCTATCTATCTATCTATCTATCTATCTATCTATCTATCTATCTATCTATCTATCTATCTATCTATCTATCAGCTTCTCTGTCTGCCTATCTGTCAATCTATCTATCTATCTATTAGGTTGCTAGAGTTGCCATAAAACCTAATAATTAAATCAAGTTATTGAAAGTCATTTGGCTTCATAAAGTATAGTTACATTTTTTTACTTGTATCTAATCTTAAAACTTCTAAAATCGTTTCCACAGATAATTTATAATGTGATCAATACAGAACACACACAAGCTTGCAAGCAAATGTACACATCATAAACATACAAGAAACAACATGGAGAAAATTTATTCTCAAACACAAAGTTACCTTATTGTTAGGAATGAGGTGCTACATATAGACATTAATATCTACTTACATGAAAAATATTTGGAGATATGTAAGGGAATTTAACTTGAAAGTCTTCAGAAGACATTTTCACAAGCTCTTTGAGTGGACATGACTTGAAAAGTAACTGAGCACTGATGAAAAAAAAGTAATAAATATAATTTTAATAAAATAGTAAAAACAAAAATCTGAACAAATAATTAGTTGTAAAGAAATAATTAGTTGAAAGAATTTGTTTAAGTAGATCTTATTTATTATATAATATATGAGCATGTATTTTACAGTGCCACTTTACCATGTGGCTTAACTGGCCATTTACACTTAAGCATGCAGTCTACCTGGTCATTTAGACTTTAGCATGCAGTCTACCTGGTCATTTACACCTTAGCATGCAGTTTACTTAGCATGAAATCTTATCCTAATCCTAAACCAAATCAAAAACCTTAACCCAGATTTGGTCATTTCACAGCAGAGACTATGGATACTGCAGCAGATTGCACACTAAAGTAGTACCTATCTTACAAACAGAATAATATTCCAAGGCTTAATTTGAATGAAAGTGTTTCAACTTGCCACAAAGCTTTTATCATTTACCAAATATCATAACATTGTTGCTGTAAACTCAACAACTGAACTGCATTTCAAGAGTAGTCTAAAAGTTTAATTAAACATTGCTTTTATTTTCCTAACTGATCCATGTCCATATTTTAAGATAGTAAAAACTTTTTTAAACTGGACACCTATTAGTCAGTTTTTTTATTGTTTTACATTAAAAAACTACATCAAAAAGTTATGATAACAAATCGTTGATCAATTAAAACTTTAAAGTTGTTTCTCCTACCTTTATTGACCAGAATTGATAATTAAGCAAATGATTCTTTCTTCCCACAACGGATGTAATTTTAATTAACCAAAATTTCTTGATCCACTACATTAAGTATAAAGCACTGATCTTACAAAAAGATTTTAAGATTGTTTTTTATATCCCAGTTCAATGCTAGAAACAGAATTAAGACTCCTAATATTTGCTTTTTCAATACACAATCATTATACTATCTATAAAGGAATGCCCTTAATACATTTTAACTCTATATTTTTATTTATATTTCAAAACTTGAAATTAAAGAAAATAATAAGAAAATCTAAATAGTAAAAATTAATGAAACTGATTTTACTTACTTGAAGAGGTTAATACATGGCCAACAAAGAAGATGCTTTTCTGGCTGTAATAATAATAATAATAATAATAATAATAATAATAATAATAATAATAATAATAATAATAATAATAATAATAATAATAATGATGATGATGATGGTGGTGGTGGTGGTGGTGGTGGTGGTGGTGGTATGATGATGATGAAACATTCCGTGAATAAATGCAGACAGTGTTTACAGCTCGAGACAAAAGAGGAACTCATAAAAACCAAAGCTATTTCCATTAGAAGAGGAATATTCCAGGGAGACACACTCTCCACTCCTTGGCTACGGCAGAACAATCAGCCACCTCTTATATAGGGATGATCAAAAAGTGTACGCTACAAATAATAAACAGCTGGAAATATTACTACAGACAGTACATGGATTTACCAAAGAAATAAACATGAAATTTGGCTTACAACCTCAAAAAGAGGAAAACTAGTTAAAAGTAGCAACATCACATTAGATAAAGCAAATGAAATAAGAGAATTAGACCAAAGCCAAACATACAAACATAGAAATATTATTATTTCTAAGTCTCTCTAAAGGAGACTACGGTAACGGTACTGGATATTAAGAGTTATCGCCAAGCTAATATGGCAGTCCATAAATATAGGAAGAAAGCTGCCGTTGATTAGCTCCAAGAGGCCCTCGTCTTTAGAGAGACTTAGAAATAATATTTCTATTTTTGAAAACCAGTGGATGTATTCCGCTGAAATTAGGTAAATAATCCTTCGAACAGATAGATGGTCAGCAGCAACGCCTGCTGAGTTCGGCTACTCTGCATTGATAAAGGGCAAATACCCTGAAACATGTCTGCAGATGCCTGACCAGCAAGAGGAAGTGGCTGACCTCCCCTGTTTGAAGGTTATAATGGACATAGGTTCGTGTGTCATATAGCTAGCTATATAATAATAGAATAAATGTACTTATCTTAACTTATACTAATTATCAAATAAATATATAAAAAAAAATACATGTATTAACTATAAATAATCGAAAAGCATTTAACAATATTTCTTACAATAAAAATATAACTTATCTTTTCGAAAAGATATTTATTTGATAATTAGTATAAATTAAGATAAGTACATTTATTCTCTTATTATTTTTTATTATTTATTATCTTAGAACTGATGAGTGACTATATTTTTAAATATATTTTGAAAGGAATTGATTTTATTATTATTATTATCTATTTGAAAATAAAGCCATGAAATGTGTGTAGTCTTTTTTCTACTATTTACTATTTATTGTACTTTATTGATTTAAAATAAGATTTTTTTTATAGTATATGTTTTCTATATGGTGTGAATAACATCTTTCTTTATTGAATTGTTTAATAGTGGTTTTTCTCTAAATTATATATATATATATAAACTTACACTTTTCACTGTCCAACAACCACGAAGGCTCAGTTAAAATTGTTTACCAATTAAGATTATTTTCATTTCTTTTTCATTTCAGTTCAGTTCAGCAACATATTTACTTGTATATCTATTAAAATATCTTTCTATCAAAAGCAGAATCTTTGACAGATTCAAAGGTAGCTTGCAGAATCATTAACAACATTTTGTTCGTGTTTATGTTCTGAATTCAAATTCCACTGAGGAAGACTTTGTCTTTCATTCTTTCGGGTCAACAAAATAAGTTTCAGCTGAGCACTGGGGTTGATGTAATCAACTTAACCCCTCCCTCGAAATTGCTGGCCTTGTGCCAGAATTTGAAACCAATATATCTCTCTATCTGCATATCTGTTAATATATCTATAGATTCACCTATGAACAAATCAAAATTGAGTTAGGAGGCACCTAGCCACACCACATTCACCATTCACAACAAATTTCCCAGAGGACAGCTCTTCCCTTTCTACTTTCATCTACTTTTTCAAGTTGAAGCTAAAATGGTTGATAAGCACTGAAGAGGAAAGTATTTATATTCAGTCCTTGCAATTTTGTCCATCACACTACCTCTTTTCTCATAGCCACTAGAGACAGAAAAACCCTTCAATGTACCCAGTTCAAAGCTGGATTTATTGTACATGTGATAAATAATGTAACAAATAAAGAATATTTCAATATTGAATAAATGCATGCAAAACAATTTTCATTATTCTGAACTCCTCTTGGACAGGTCCATATGATGGCATTGCCATACCTGCAGAGTTTATCTTGAACTGGAAACAATCCAGTAAAGCAATGGATAAACACTCTCAGTAAAGCAATGGATAAAATACACCACTTTAACACCACCAGATAAAGGACTTTTAGAAGCTGTCCATGAGATTTACCTGAAAGTTCTCCAGAAGAGATTAGTTAAATTGTTCTTGTTGATACCCAGAATTGTTCCCAAGACATCATAATTCATACTGACAATGAAGCTTCTATAGAAGGCAAATGCAAAAACATTCCACCAAGCGCATTTGCCCTTTTGGCAGCGTGCACTAAGTACTTGGCAATATTCCAAATACCAGGTACCAAACCTCATTCTGCACTTAACCTAAGACTGCAATGCAGTCAAAGAAACAATTTGCAGGAAGATATCTCACAAATGACAACCACATTTATTTACTGCCATTGCTATTCAGAAATTTCTGAAAATGTCATAGAGTTAGTGTATGTATCATCAATCATGCCATCCTAAGACTCCCACCTCCCTAATGGAATGGATATTAGAAGTAGATGGACCTCCTGACTAGTGGAATCCATCATTTCCACAAAAAGTAAAAGAGCATGTATTCCAATGTGATCAGATACTTTCAGTAAGAAGCAAATGATGTATGAGTGTATGTGCATTCTAGTGTGCATGTGTGTGTGTGTGAGTGTGTGCATGCATGTGTATATAAGTGTGCTTTCTTGCATGAGTGCATTCTGATATGTGCATGTATGCGTTCATTTTTAAACAATCATTGTTATATACCTCTGAAATATCCTCCTTTAGCCAATCACGATTAAGCCATTCTTTCTGAGATTTTGTTGATCTCATCAGACAAAGTTCACAAATTTTTCGAATAAGTACTGCTGTGTGTTCAATACTGTTTGAAATTAAGACCTACAAGTATTAAAATATGAAGATGGTTATAATCATAATTATTATTATCACATTATTGTAAACATTAGTATTATGTTTTTAGCAAGTTTCATTCAAGCACCTATTGCTTCATCAGGTACACCTCCATATTCCTGAGATGTGTGCAGCACATTCTCTCTTGAGAGAGTAACATAATGTTTGCATGTTATTTCTGATTAGCTTTGTTTGGAGGTTTTGATTTAGTGTTTAATGCTTTTGTCTGTTCATGTCAGAATATGTACTATGTAAGTTGTGTTATTTTGTTGGACAGTGATTGTGTTTTGTTTATGTTGGTGAGTTGTAATTTGATGGCAATTAAGGTTATTAGATTCCCAAGATCAGTAAAGTAATGAATAGAATGCCTTCTAGTATTTGATTATGTTCTTTTATATTCTGTATAAATGCATGGCCATGTGCTTATGTTAGAAAAAAAATTTATTACTATTATTGAGTGAGAGAGCAGCACATACCATTGAAATGACTCTGGGGTGCAAATATATGAAGCGCAATATACCCATCTGATAAAGGTACACCAGGCACAGGCATCACAACCCTATGAGCATGACATGGTAATCACATATCAAGATAAACAGCACATGGCCTTGCAGGTGGGACAGAATTTTCTTCAGGTTGAGTATCCCATCCCACTCAAAAGGTCCCTGAATAAGGGTCGTTTAAGGATGATGTTTCCAGAGGTGAGTTATTCAAACTCCAAAGAAACCCTCCCAACACATGGCACTCACTAATGATGTGCCATACCGTTTCATCCCTCTCACCACACATTCTGCATATGTCACTGTTAGTAGTGTTGTCTATTCTGCACTTCACATAGTTGGTCCTTAATGATTGTTCTTGAGCTGCACATATGAGTGCTTCTGTCTCTATCTTCAGGTCACTCCTCTTCATACATAGCCACCGGTCCTCTGTATCCGTTTTGGCATTCTCATCTCTTGCAAACTGACTGTATATTTTTTCCCTTTCCACGCTTTTTCCTTTTTTTGTTCATTTCTTGTTCAAATTTTTCTTTCATTACATAATTTTCAGTTTTTATGATGCTGGCAATTACTGAACTTTTTTTTCAACAATGGTTCACAGCATTTTTTATATACCATCCTAAGCTGTTTTCCTCTGCTTCAATACAGTCCTAGCAACTGATCAGACCTCTCCCACCCTTTATTTTAGACAAGTACAGCCTATCGGTGTCACTCTTAGGGTGGAAGGCTCCATGTAGTCAGCATTTTTCTGGCCTTGGTATCCATTTTCATTACTTCTGTCTTTTGCCATTTTATAATTCCCACTCCATACTGAAGTGATGCTATTGCTCACATATTAACTGCTTGGATTTTATTCCATCTGGTCAATTTTGAGTGCAACACCAATCTTTGGAAATATTCCATCCTCAATTTCTCTTTCATTTCCTTCTCCATTATCTCATTGAACTCTAGTACACCAAGGTATTTGTAACCTGTCTCAATTTGTTTAATCAAGCCTTTATTCAGCAATTCTATCCCTGCTAAGGATTGTACCTTGCCTCTTTTTAGGCAGATTATTCTGCATTTCTTGAGTCCAAATTCCATTCTAATAGCAGTACTAAAACAGTGGACTGTGTTCACCAAGGAACTCACTTGTGTTTCATCCTTGCCATACAGTTTCAAATCATCCATGAAGAGGAGGTGGTTGATTGTTTGGGATTTTTCTTTTAGTTGGTAGCCCAGGTTCATTTTCCTAAGTACTAAGGTCAGGGGTAACATGCAGAGAACAAAAAGCAACAAAGATATGCGATCACCCTGGAAAATCCCTCTTCTGATACCCAGGGTGCCCAAGCTTTTTCCATAAAATGTCAGTTCAGTTTTCCATCCCACCATACTTCTCTTCAGGAAACACATTACACTCTTCACAATTCTAAACAGATCAAAGTACTCAATGATCCACAAATGGGGAATCATAACATAAGCTTTGCAATCGTCAATCCAAGCCATTCCTAGATTTGTTCTCCTTCGTCTACAATCTTGCATTACCATTTTGTCTATCAATAATTGATCTTTGGTACCTCTGCATCTCCTTCTACAGTCTTTTTGTTCTGTCATTCTCATCAAGAATTTTATTCTTTTGCAGTTCCTCCTGACAGTAACTTCCACATTAATGGAAGGCAAGAAATTGGTCTGTAATTATCAGAAGCATTCCCTTTGATGCATCCTTCAGATACAACACTGTTCGTCTTTTCAGTAACCAGCCCGGGATTTCTTCTTCTTCCATTGATCAATGCATTAAATTGCTCTGTGATCAATTTATGGCATTTACTGAAATTTTTTTAATCCAAAATCCCTGTACATGGACAGGTCCTGCTGCTTTCCGATTGCTTATCTTTTTACTCATATTTCTGATACTGCCTTCTTTGAAGTAAATAGCTTCTTGCTGGGGATGAGAAGCCGTTCGCTTCAGGCTGCAGGGCCATTCGGCTGTAGTATTATGTTGTTCTTGCTTACTCCATATTATTATTATTATTATTATTATTATTATTATTATTATTATTATTATTATTATTATTATTTCATTGTTGTTGTTGTTGTTAATGAATAGATTGGCAAATCATTAAAGTATTGAACAAAATGTGTTGTGGTTTTTGTTCTAACTCCTTACATTCTGCTTCCAAATACAACTAATGTCAATTTAGTCTTTCATCTAACTAGAATCAATATAAAAGATACCTGTCAAGTACTGGGGTACTGGGGTTGATTTAATCAACTAACACTTCTCTTTCAAATTCTTAATCTTGCACCTATGTAAGAAATTATGATTATCATTTTTAGTAGGTCCAAAACAAAGGACATGTAAAATGTTCCAGGCATTTTGGATGGTGCAGATGGTAAGAAAGAACTGAAAGTTTTTTTCTGTTTGATTTTGCACCCAAGAGCAGGCATTTTATCTTCATTGACTTGGAAGTATAACTTAAACATTTCTTTGTTAGTTGTTGACAAGTAAAATGCAAATGACAGTTCACATATCAACTAAAATATCATATCATGTGTTGAGGTTTTACTGGGAATAAGAAATGATCAAATGAAGGAAGGTAGCAAATACTGACTCTATGAGAATGTTTTATGCAGTAACAACAAGATCAATGAATAGAACAGTTACTGTGTTATTGGTATTGCTGAAGAAAAAGTAACCAAAATAATGATAGCAACAGCAACAGTAAGAGGAAAGAAGCCCATATAAAAATTTGCTTATCATTCATTTGAATTTATGATGTGAGTTGAAGCTAAATTGACAATACTCTTATGCTCTAAAATTTAATTTGAGCCAATATTTAGAAGGTTGTATGCATGCATGTATCTATGCATGCCTACATATATAATACAGGCAATCAGACAGGCAAGCACACATACTAGTACCCATGTACACATGCATGCATGTGCACACACACACACATGCACATGCACAGGCAATGGTTCATGCACACACACACTGAGTCAAGTCAACATCTGCTGTCTCTCCTGCATCTCTGACATCTCATTTCCCTATCATTCAACTCCCAATCACTCATTTACTTATCACTCATCTTCATTATCTCCCTACCATTCATCTCTATACCATTTATATTACTTACACAACAATGCATACTATGAAATGCACATGTATTCAATTTCCAACCATTATTTTACTTTTCTTGTCCAATGTGTAAGAGACCACATCGAACCTATTTATAAGCCATACACTTTGCCTACACTCTTTTTTTGTACTGTCAGTCATCACTCACTCTTCCCTGAGCCTCTCCTTATTGCTATCAATCACTTTCATTTACTACTGCCCTTCTCTTTTACCTCTTCTCACACTTATCACACTGTTTCTATCACTATTCTCTTGTTCTCTCTCCCTATCTATTCTGGCTCTTCTGTTATTTCTCCTATTCACCTCACAGGTCACATTACCTTGAGTCAGTGCTCTATTAAGATACAGGCACACTGGGCAGTTACCTGGGGACCTCCTCGGTCTAGGGGCCCAATTCTGATCTTTGTACTACAGGACCCAGTGCATTGATATATCTAGGGAACTATAATACTGCTAGATGACCCTGCATTGAGAGGCATGTCTCAGAGTAATGAATATTGTATTCTTATAGTGTACAAGGTAGTCCTTGATGCTAGAGTAAAATACAACCAACACACTTTGTAAAGTGATTGGCAAATGACAGAGAAAGCATAGAACTGAGAGGTCTCTTTAGTTCTGCCTTGTGGAGGACATGGCAACATTTCTAGTATTGGCATTATGATAAAATTCAAAAAGTACACACTGAAATTGGGTTGTTGAATGAGTAAGTGTAGTGTGGAGAACTTTTAGTCTTGTCTTGCTTTTTGGTGCTAGTGTCATGATAAAATGCTCCTGGGACCCTTTGTAAAACGGTTATTGAAAGAAAAGGCATCCAGCATTAGAAACTAAGTGAACAATTGAAATGAATGAACTAAATGTAGTCTTCTGATTTGTTTGTTAAAGCAGTAGCTCTCAACAGGAACTGATTCAAACCATGTCAACCTGTCCAACCTATGCCAGCATGGAAAATTATGATGATAACACCTGTATAATCATAATCATATAAATGATTATGTGTTCATATAAATGAACACACACTAATTAATGAATGACAAAAGAACAGGAGTCATATAATCACCTTCATTAGCAGTGCACTCAGTATAATTCTTGTGCAACATCCTATACCTTCCATGAGTAATTAAAGAGTAATTAAAAGACACTCACACACACACACACCACACACACACACACACAACTGTGGTTGTTTGGAACCTCTGCATTGGATATTCTAAATGCAGTTGGATGCTTAACCACAATATATCATCAGGAAAACATTTTATTCTATTATGTTAGAATGATCATATTTTTCATACACATGCTCTGATTATCAAAACTAGTAATATTACTAAGTGTAGTAGTAAATAAACCACTATACAAGAAGCAGACAGGATGAAGATACTCTATGTGGAGCTCTAAACTCAGCAGCAATCATAAATCTAACTTTACATACAAGGATATACTATATATATATATATATATATATATATATATATATATATATATATATATATCCATGCCAACATGGAAAGTGGATGTTAAATGATGATGATGATAAAACTCTTACCTTAAACGTACATTCTCCACTGACGTTGAAATTGGTCAGGGTAGCAACGAGTTTGGAAATATTCTTGATAGCTGAATTTCTAAAATATTAGAGAAATATAGTTCCCAATTGTGTGAGTGTGTGTGTGTGTGTGTGTGTGTGTGTGTGTGTGTGTGTGTGTGTGTGTGTGCATGTGTGTATGAACATATATACTTAAGCATTTAAATATAAAAACAAATTATAGTCTTATATATGTATTCAATATATTTACACATTCAAGATAGACACAATTTGCCAGCAACAAAAATGCCTTTCTATGGGTATACTCAATATTCAACAGTTCCAAAGACCAGTAAAACTATGACACCTGAAAATTACATAGCAAATAATTGAACCATAAGTTTAAGTTGGAAATAGAAGCTGAGAATAAAAAGAAAAGAAAATTAAGGTTATGACACTAATATACAGGGGCTAGACAAAATAATGGAAACACCTAACATCATAGTTTCATAATTTTGAAATATCTACAAAATCATCAAAAGCTTGTTTATTTTTATGTTTTTTTTAAAATTCATTATTAGTGTTGCTTAATATGTATTACTAAAACTGCTGTTTCTTTTCAGATATCATCAGAAAAAGGTAATTAATATTCATTAAAATGACAGATCTATTGGACTTTCAAAGAGGTCAAATTGTTGGTGCTCGTATGGCAGGCACTAGTGCAACGAGAACAGCCGAAATGCTTGGTGTATGAAGAAGTACTGTCTCGAAAGTAATGACAGCCTTTGAGAAAGAGGGAAAAACCTTGTCAAAACAAAACTCCAGAAGAAAACCAAAACTTTCAGATAGGGACTGTCAGACTCTTACGTAAATTGTTAGAAAGGATCACAAAATTACTGCAGAGCTTAATGACCAACTTGAGAACCCAGTTTCCACAAAAACTGTTTGTTGGGAGCTGCACAAAGCCAGATTTCACAGGAGGGCTGCAATCAAAAAATCATTACTTTCAAAAGACTGACCATGGGATTGCATCTAGAAAGTTACCCTCCCAGGCACAAGTCTGGGCAAGGTTGTTTACTTCTTGGGTTTCATAGATAGAAATGGTAACTTAACGCATACTGCTTCATTCTTATAGAAGATCAATGATAAAGAGCAGATACAAAAAGAAACAAATATATAAAAAAGTGAAAAAAATTATTATAAAAAACTGTCAGTAGATATGATATACAAATGCACACACACGTGGTCTGGTACACATACACATGTTAACACATGCAATTAAGTAAGTTTTATTAAAGTCAGTGCCAATTAATGGCCAGAGAGACCATACAGCTTGGTGAGTAGTCACACATGCTATACTGTGCTCCACTGGGTCTGGCTCGTGTATCTTTACTCCTCTTGTACAGTCATAAATACTAACAAAAAGACATACACTCATACGTACTTGCACACACATATTCCCAAATCATACATATCTATCTCTCTCTCTCTCTCTCTCTCTCTCTCTCTCTCTCTCTCTCTCTCTCTCTCTGTATATATATATATATATATATATATATATATATATATATATATAGTTATCCGTAATAATGAAGGGTGAAATTAATTAATTTGGAATAATTATCAATTACACCAAGTAGTCTTCGGCATGTAAAAGCCTCATTCGAGGAAAATTTAAGTAATACTAAGCAATAAGGGTTTAGCAACGAATTGCCTTACCACATACCGAATTTAGAAATAGCAGTCAAAGGGTTATAGCTATTTCTTCTACTAAAAAGGGAGATCTCAGTAAAAACAGCAATTGCTGTTTTTACTGAGATCTCCCTTTTTAGTAGAAGAAATAGCTATAACCCTTTGACTGCTATTTCTAAATTCGGTATGTGGTAAGGCAATTCGTTGCTAAACCCTTATTGCTTAGTATATATATATATATATATATATATATATATGTATGTATGTATGCATGTATACATGTATATGTGGTGGGGGTCACTGTGTTTGTGTTTATCCCCCTTCACCCCCTGATAACTGGCATTAATTTGTTAATGTCCTCATAACTTACTGGTTTGGCAAAAGAGACCAATAGTATAAAAACCAGGTTTAAAATTAAAAGAAGTAGCAAGGTCAACTTTTTTGACCAAACCCATCAAGTCAGTGCCCCAGTATGGCTACAGTCCAATGACTGAAAGTAAAACACAAAAGATAAAATTAAAACATTCCAATGAATGTAACAACAAATCCTTTTTTGTGAAATATTTCTCACACTGTTTCATTCTCTATTATACAAACAATAAATTATTCAGTGGTTCCCAGGCAGTATGTTGTATCACATGGCTGTGTAGCAAGAAGTTAGCTAGGTGTGCTGTGAAAATAATAACATTACACTTTAGAAGATGTGAAAAATGCAAACAGAAATTTTAAATATAAAATCTTCTTAACTGTATTCTATTTATTGAATAAAGAAGTACATATTGATTTTCTGCAGTTTAAATTATATTTATAGGATAATTTATATAAATTCATGTTTTAATGTATATTTTTACTTTATGCTCTGTGCACAAAATAACTTTATTTGCTCCAAAGTGAGAAGTGAGTTTAAAATGTTTGGGAACCACAGATGAAATAAACACAACAACAACAGTACATATTACCACTTACAAGTTTCCTGTAGTATCAGAAGATAAAACTGTGACAAGTACATAACATGAAGAATATTTCAAACTGATGCCCATCAGTCTGAATACTAAAAGCAATAATGCTTTTTCTTCTAGATGAGATGTATTACAACATACAATAGAGGTCTTTTCATCAATAATGATATCAACAAATTGAAACGTTTTAGATGGCAAAATCCGTTCAAACATCATTCCAATAGTGACAATATTATATCTGGATATAAGAAGAAAAAACAAACAAACAAAAAAACATCATTATAAATTATTATATAAGAATGAGAAAAAAGTTAGTGAATTCATCTTCAGTTTTGACACAGATTATTCTAGTCACATGACCAGCTGAATAATCAACAGACTGAATTATAACATAAGCAGTTGAGCCTTTCACAGACACATATTCCCTTAATGACAGAATCTGTGTGACGCAGGGTGTGGCAACATATGCACATGCACACACACAAATATATATATATATATATATTGGGTTGTCTAGAAAGTTCATGTCGATTTTTAAGGGAAATTAAAAGACAAAATAAAATTATGCCATTAAATATTTATTTAACTAAATATGAACCATTTTGTTGCACAACCTTTCTTTATCTTTCCTTCACCTTAAAGACTCTGTCTTCCCAGAATTTTGGTGGTTTCTTGGCAAAGAACTCATTAAGGTGGTTTTTTTATGTCCTCCAAAAAATTAAAATTTTTACCATTGAGATTATTTTGCAAAGACCTGAATAAATGAAAATCTGAAGGAGCAGTGCCTGGTGAATATGGTGGGTGGGGTAACACAACCCAGCCAAGCTGCAAAAATTTTTGACAAGTCACCAAAGAAACATGAGGTCTGGCATTATCCTGATGGAAAACAACACCTTCCCTGTTCACCAATTCTGGATGTTTTTCTTGAATTGCTACCTTCAGATCATCCAGTTGCAAGCAGTACTTCTCAGTATTAATTGACTGGTTACTTGGCAGAAGCTCTTAGTACAGGATTCCTTTCCAATCCCACCAGATGCAGAGCATGACTTTCTTAGGTTGAATACCTGCTTTTGGGGTGGCTAAAGGTGGCTCATGTTGCTTACCCCAAGATCTTTTTTGCTGAACATTGTTGTAAATGATCCATTTCTCATCACCCGTCAAAAAGGGTGCATTTTCATTGTGTTTACACAGCAAATCACAGCAAATTGAAAAGATTCCTTTCACTTAGATCATGTGGTACCCAAACATCATAGTGATTTGAGTACCCAAGCTTCACTAAGTGCTCATGGATAGTGGATTTTGAGAAATTTAGTATTTCTGCCAATTCTCGCATTGTGTAATGTGTGTTATTCTCAATCAATGTCTTGATTTGGTCATCATCTGAAGTGGGGTGGGGTCTGCCTGAGTGTTCTTCATTAATAAGGCTACAAGTTTTTGTTGGGGAGAAGTTGTAGATTCAATGTACACCTTAAATAGCTTATATAATCTTATGAAATTAACTTACATTATTAACTACTTACCTTGTTTCTAATAATTGTAATAATAGTTTATTGACTGTAAGACTTTCAGAAACAATAATTTTGATAGTTGTATTGCTCAGTCCTGGATTCTTGCTTGAAAAAACAGGAAAAGCTGCAGATGGGAAGAAGAACTTAATAATATTAAACTAAAGCAGTGCGGCAGACTGACAGAATACAAAGGCGAACAAAACACATTGTTGAATTTAGTTATTCTGAATTCAAATCTTTTTCAGGTCAACTCTCTCTTTCTTCCTTCCACGCTTGAGAAAGTAAGTAATGGGATTAAAATAACAACTTACACAAATTTAAGTCTTTTGCTTATGCTAGAAATCGATATTAACTAAAGGTCTACTTTTCAAAGAGCTAAACTCAGCTGTCTTCTTTAGTATATCTTTTACAAAAGATAGGAAATGAGGAGAGAAGTGGTGGGTTGGGTAATTAGATGAGCTCTTAGGAAGATAAAAAATATAAATGAAAACATAAAAGATAAATGTTATAGACCACATGGTGCCAGTATGGAGAAAGATTAGGTGTTACACTGTTTACCTTACATCTTGTAAAGTAAACAAATGCTGCCTTCTGAATTAAACAGTGGCACAGCTCTCAAAATAAAATATCACTGAGATATATGTAAAGTTTGAAACTATAGAAACCAAATGTTAATATTTTTAACAATAAAACTGAAAATATTCTGTTAAAATACATCATGTATTAATAAGAGCATCTAAGGTGAAAACTGGCAGAATCGTTACCATACCAAGCAAAATGCTTAGCAACATTTCCTCTAGCTTTACATTCGGAGTTCAAATGTTGTCAATGTAGACTTTGCCTTTTGTTCTTTCGGGGTCAATATTCCAGGCCTTGTACCCATAGTAGAAAGAAAGAATAAGAGCCTCTACTGAAGAGTGAGATGTGATATCAAAAGTGACTTGATAGAGGGCGTACTAAGAGGATATAAATTTAGGGAACCTCATCATCATCATCATCATTTAACATCTGCTTTCCATGCTGGCATATTCCCATTGAGGCATGAGATATATAGTTTGTGGCTACATCTATGTACAAAATGTCAATGAGGTGTGAAGTGTAGTGTTAGCTGCCTACAAGCTTTGATTTGCACATAAAAAGTTCCATTCAAACATTGGGCCTCACAGAGGCAGTGACCAGTGACTGAGGCCTTTGGTAATATACCCTGCTTGACAAGATCTGTCAAGCCAAGTGAAATCATAGTCGTGGCCAATGCCAATGTTATGTAACTAGCACCCATACCAGTGGTGCATAAAAACACCTGTGACAGTGTCATGTAAAAAGCATCCACTGCACTCTTGGAGTGGTTGGTGTTAGGAAGGGCATCCACCTGTAGAAACTATGCCAAATCAGATTGAAACCTGGTGCAGCTCACCAGCTTTCAGTCAAACTGTCCAACCCATGCCAGCATGGAAAACTGACGCTAAATGATGATGATGATGATGATGAACGTTGGGTATTTACTGAAAGGGTATGATCGCAAATATAAGTAATTGAATTGGGTTTGTCCAAAGGATCTCTGGAGTCACGTTATTCGACAGAGTGTGTAGTTTGAAGATAAGGGAGCCTCTCTAGGTCAAGGCACTGTTTCTTTGCATTGAGAGATCACAGCTCCATACTATGGACACGTGATTAGAATGTTGCAGGAAAGAAAGGAAAGAATCACAAGATAGATTCTTCAAGTGGAGCCAATAGGCAAAAGACCAAGGGACAGACCAAGAATGAGATGACTGATAATGTCCATGGCCTCAACTGATCATGCTTGGGAATCAAACTGGAAAAGTGGATTGCTGGTTGCTTCTGATAGGGCCATATAGAGGGGCGCAAGAGGACTCTACCCCATGACCCAAGATGCCACACAGTGGGTATGAACCCTGAATCATGTGACTGGGAGGCAAACTTCTTACCACGCAGTCACTCCTGCACTTATACTTGTGCAGATACATGATGAACCATGACCAACAAAGGCCATACAAAATTGATGGGCAAATCATTAAGACTGGTGCCAGTTGTTGCATTTGTCTCGATCTGTAAGTTGATTGCTCTCTGTAAGATGAACAAAAACAGACACTCCCAACAAGATGTGTAAACTAGCCAAAACTAGCCAACTGTTTCTAGGTTTGGCCATGCAGAGAGGAGGTTGTATTTTAACCACAGGGTCTATTTATAAAACTGGTGCTCCATCAGTTATGATGACAAGGGTTCCTGTTGATGCAATCAATGGAACAGCTTGCTCATGAAATAAATGTGCAAGTGGCAGAGCACTCCACAGACACACATAACCTTAACAAAGTTCTCGGGGAGATTCAGCATGACACAGAATGCGACAAGACTGACCCTTTGAATTACACATACAACTCATCTTTGCCAGCTGAGTGGCTTGGAGCTACATGAAATAAGGTATCTTGCTTAAGGACATGATATGCAGTCAAGAACCAAATTCATGACCTGATAATCATGAGCCTAATAACCCTAACTAGTATGCCATATGCCTTCAGAGTCTATTTATACAGAAAAGCTGAATGCATTACCAGACACACATATAAATTTATTCACAATTTATTCCGACACAGCTGTCTCAGTACTTTACTTTAATTAGTAACTTACCACTAGTCTTCTTTAATTCATTACTTTGAGTTGTTTGGAGAGAAAAGAAAGTAATATTGTGAAGCTGGCATGTTTTGAAAAAGGTGTTTGAACTCTTGTTATATTCATATTGAATTACTAAAGAAAAAATATGCCAGGGAAAGTCAAGTGATATCAAATCCTGTTCAATAATAATGATATCACTGTTTGTGTTTAGTAATCTAAAATAAAATATAATAAAATCAGAGTCACATGATATTGCTTCTTTTTTTTTTTTAAATATAATAGATAATAGATTCTAAGATGAGTAATAATTCAGAAAAACAATTTCATTTAATTAATCTTAATTCAAATTTATTTCAAGTTATGATGAATAATTTTCATAGTATACATTTTTTTAATCAAGAGGAATATTTTTGATTCAAAACAACAGCAACAAAAGTAGCAGCAACAGCAGTGCACACACACACATGCGCGCACGTGCATGGCTATAGGTGCAGGTGTGGCTATAGACACACACACAGCTTATAGGAGTGGGCATGTCCATGGGGTTAAGAAACTTGGTTCTCAACCTTGTGGCCTTGGGTTTAGTCCCACTGTGTGACACCTTGCACAAGTGTCTTCTATACCTCTGGGCTGACAAAAGCCTTGTGAGCACATTTAGTAAACAGAAACTCAAAGAAGCCTGTCATACATATATACATATATATATATATCATTCAACCACAGTAGTGGTTGAATATATTCTGAAGTCCACCATTTTGTCAATTGCAGCAGCTTCCAAGTTTCACCACTAATTCAGTTCTCAATTGCAAACTGTTAACAGTTTTAAAGAGGACACCTCCTCAGCTACACTTTGGCATAAATAGTTTGAGATTTGGTTCAGCAGAAAAAAAGTTGCATCAAAATATGTGAGACCTTAGGGTGGGCAGTAAGGCAGGTGCTCATTTTCAATTAACATAAATTTTTTTAAATTTTAAAATAAAAGTATACTTTTCCTAGATAGAATTGTTAGTTGCATTCAACAAAAATTAGTAGAAAAAAGTTATGAGGTAAAATGTCATGAAATGTAAAATAAGTAAGTAAGGGAGTAATGCTTCAAGCAAAGAAATAGTTGTATTAATCTGTTGTTTGTTATAATTGCTCTTATTCTTCTTCTCTTCTCATTCTCTCTCTCTTCTTACAAGGCTTGTTGCTATAGTATGTTCTTAAAAAATTTCTAAAAGGCTATTTTTATTTTGAAATTATTCTTTAATATTAGAATTACTTTTTTAATTCATTTTAATTAATTTTAAGAATATATTTCTAAAATGAATGTTTACATTCTAAGGTGTCGAGCTTGCAGAAACGGTAGTGTACCAGGTGAAGTGTTTAGTGGTATTTTGTCTGTCTTCATGTTTTGAGTTCAAATTCGACTGAGGTTGACTTTGCCTTTCATATATTTTATTTTTTAAATTAAATCTTTATATACAGAAGTGAAGTTGTGTGTCTGTCTCCTACGATTTAGATTCCTAACTACTCCCACATTTTGCAGTGCAGTTTAACCAAAAGCGGGTATCTTATAGTCGTGATTCATATCGAGCCCTTCTGAGTATTAGCGCACATCTACGATGAGTCTACGATTTTAAAAAAATTTACCATCATTTTTTTCCATTTTAATGCATTTTTTCGCTATCATATAAGGGAAGTAACTCTCTAAAAATGTCTACGATGAGTCAACGATTTAAAAAAAATTTACCATAATTTTTTTTCCATTTTTAATGCATTTTTTTGCTATTTTTTGGCTATAACTCTCTAAAAATGCTTATATAGTTATTTCCCTTACAAACCCGAGCAACGCCGGGCGATACTGCTAGTATTTAATAAAGTTATTTGTAATATGCTGTTGAATTAGGGTAAGTTTAACTTTTATTATTAATTTTCTCTTTCAGCTTTAATTAACTTGCCTTCTGCTTTTTTGGATTTTCCTTTTCGTTTTAATTAATTATTTAATCAGGCTAGTTCATTAATGTGTTATATGCTTCAGATATATACATCTAAATTTATTGGGGCAAGAATGTAGTAATTTTTGGCTGTGTCTCTATGGACAAACCTGAAAGCTGTCCAGAATAGGCAATGGTTAAAAGTGCTTATATTCTAAATTTATGTTTTAAATTTCAAAATTAATTAAAAGGGATTTTTCATAAATCAAATTTATATTAATAGAATGTAGGTAATTTTAACTTATGTATATCTGATATGCTTTTATAATTACTGTTGTATTGAATAATTATTGATACATCTACATTAGCAGCAGTCAGTGCTATTATCACCAACCCAAAATCTAGGTTACTTAAGGTGAGCCTGGTAACTCATGGTTTTGGGGTCTTGTTGCTTGTAACTTTTGGTGAGCCATGGTGCAACCAACAACATGGTAAAAATCCCTGCCATTAATTTGGTGTGGATGGGTAATATCAAATAATTCAATCACAACATATATTTGAATTAAACATGAAAAAAATTGAAATATTATCATCACTTACATAGAAAAATTGAAATATTATCTTTCAGTATATTATAAGGTAAAATGTTAAATTATTAATTGATACATTATTATTTATCTTATAGCAATGCTTGGAAAAATCAGGGATTACATGGAAAAATGTGAGCATGAAAAGTAATATTCTTAAGATTATAAACCTGGAAAAGTACAGGACAAGTTATTACACCTGTAAAAGTATAGAACAAGCTATTCTAGTAAAGTAAAGAATAAGAAACTTTTTACTTAAAATATTGCAGCTAAAATTAAAATTTGAATATTAAAAATTATTTTATTATAGTTTACAAATGACACTATACTTATTTAAGTAGAATTTTGTTAATTTACTACCTTAAATACAGAAAAAAGTGACTAATTAGACAAACTTACAAATTAGCTGAACAGTTTTGTACAATAAATTTATATGATGAGAACTGTAAAGAGTGATAAATTAAAAGAACTGGCTAATAAGCTGATGATTAATTAACTGAATTTTATTGTAATTACAAAAAGTAATTTTAAAAAATGAAAAATTAGGGGAACTGCACTCTATTGTAATAACAAAAGATACAAAAATTTATACCTTAGAATATTTAAAAAATAAAATCTAAAAGCATTGCTTAATATAGTTAAATTTCAATATATGTAAATTGGAATTGTACTTATAAATAGTAATCAAATTCTTTAGTAATAGCTTGAAAAATAGAAGTAATAGCTTGAATAAAATTCTATTTATTTAATGATTAATTATTTACTACATTTTAATAATATGTAATTTTCTTTATAAATTTAGCCTTAACTATCTTATGAAGTACTTAATTTTTTTATGATGTACAATGATTATTTTTAAAATGTTGTATTTTTTGCTTACAATTAATTATAACGTGTATAATTTTTAGTTTATAATATTTTCAAATTTATTCTTTGATTCAATATTTTAAGTAAAAAGTTTCTTATTCTTTACTTTACTTGAAGTAATAGTTTGTCCTATACTCTTACAGGTGTAATAACTTGTCCTGTACCTTTCCAGGTTTATAAGCTTAAGAATATTACTTTTCATGCTCACATTTTTCCATGTAATATATTTGTGTGTGTGTGTGTGTGTGTCTTTGTGTTTGTCCTCCACTACAGCTTAACAACTGGTGTTAGTTTGTTTAGTTGTTTGGCAAAAGAGACCAATAGAATAAGTTGTTCTCTAAATATCCTAGACCATATGATTGGGAATCAATCTTCTTAACCATGCAATAACAACTGCATCTACAGATTTAAAATCAACATGCAATTTTAAAATTTTGTAAAACAGAATTGTATTTGATACTTACTTATGATAATTGTTCTCTTTAGAAGAAAGAGTTGCAATTTCAGCCTTCATATTTGTACCATATATAATTTGGTCTAAAATTATTAATATCAGCCCAGCAACGTTTTTTTCAATGATGATAAGTATCTATGAAATGGTCAAAATATATAAATCTTTTTTAATCTTAAACACTCTACAATTCTGTGTGTGGCATTAATGGACATATACATGCATGCATGCACATCTACATGCACACACACACACACACACACACACACAGAAATTATTTATATGAATAGCTACATTTCCTTGTTGTTTTACAGAAAGCCTGTTGACAAATTGGATTAAATGAAGTATCATGAGGGTTACATACTATAAAAACAAAACTGGTAGCTTTTATTTAGTAAATCACTGATAAAGGGGGACAAAGAACAGTAGTTTAATACTTTAGAATGGTCTGGAATCAATATTAAAGAGTATAAAGAGTGTTTTGATATATTAAGATAATGCTTTGATTTATGATTCTTTTGAGAATACACTGAAGCAATGTGAAAACATGATAATGTCTAAATTCAAGTAGGAAAATATTTCTCACTTGTGATAGTGGTATAACATGCTACAAACATTTATTTCCTGAAGGTGAACATATCAAAAGAATATATAGAAACCTTTTAAGTGATTAATAAAAAAAAGTTGTAGGTATTAGTTTTCTAAACTCACTTGAAGGTTTTGTAAGATATTTAGGCTTCATCAATTATGACCAAAGATAATAGCTTAATGTTCTCCTGAGTCGATGAATGGACCTCTATGTGGTTGCTTTAGCTACTAGAAATAGCAGCCACATATCCTTCAGATCACATTCTACTGCCTTAACCCTTTAGTATTTAAACAGACTATATCTGGCCCAAACATTCTGCCTGTTTTATATCAAAAGGATAAAGAAACAACTACCTTACCTTTCCCTGTAAGAAATCCTGAAGCTGACATTTTTCAATTTCTTTGCAAATTGTAGTAATTTTAGGATGAGTTATATTCTGTTGCAGAAAATCTTTCTTAGCTTTAAAAAGTTTACTTCTGAGATTGTCCAAAGATTCTATTGTAGAAGATATGGATGCAATAGATAACAACTTTGTACTAACAGTAGAGTAGACCCCTAAGAGAATTCAACATAGTTAAAAGATATGAGTTTATTACAGAAGTTCGTAAAGATAGGATTTGAATAATTGAGTAAGTTATATAGAGAAAAGTAAACAATATTTAATTACAAGTTATAATGAGAAAAATAATATTTAATTAATCATGAAAACAAGGTTATGTCAAATGTATTTTAGGAGTTGAGAGAAACTAATTCTACTCTGGTTGAGTGAGGTTTGAAGAGAGAAAAATAGCTTGACTGAGCTCTACTGAAGAGAGCTAGTGGACAGCTTGCTAAGGTTTGCATTCTTCCATGAAAAATGTGTAAGATTTTTGAGTTCCACCCTTTATAACTAGATTCTGGGTGTCAGGTCCTGCTGTCTGACTGGTTCAATAAACTAGTAAACTTTCAAAACTTCACTATTATCTTATTAAGAAGCTACTTTTATAAGTGACTTATTCCTATTATTTCAAAATTTTACTTATTCTTATCATGAATTAAATATGGTTCTATTACAGCAACAGTGTAACCCTTCTAGCAAAGACAGCTTCTTTATTATATTTTTCTCTGTAAGGTACATTGAATATCAAAAGTGTGTAGTATTTGCAAAATGAATAGAAAACACTTAAACATTATTGAAGACACATGCACAATGTGTATACTTTGCTTGTTCACAATATATATGCTTTACTTATTGCAAGTCCCGGCATAACTGCAGATAGTGTTTGTACCATTTTACATATAGTCATGGACAGGCTGTTCAATTTACCTGTGGTTTGGTTCAGGTATGTGAAGTTGACAAAATGGCGAAACATCAATGTCCACCACTCCAGAATGGGACTTGAGGTAAGTTGTCTTACCTGTCTATGAGTCATCTCCTCCACCTCAAATCACAACCGACCAGCAAACAAGCAAAGTATTGGGTCATCCCATAAATAATGCGTTTTTTTATACTTCTTTTATTTTTCAAAATTAAGATAAACAGAGTTCTTTTTTAATCTAAAATATACTCTCCTTCATTTTCTATGATGCTCTTCCATTATCTGGAAGAGTTGGAAGGCCTCGCTTCCAAAATTCCCTTTTCCATGATGACAAATACTCTTCCAGTACTGTTTTGACCTCCTCTACAGAATTCATATTTTTCCATCCAAATGATTTTGAAGACTGTGGAATAAATGATAATCAGATGAGGCAATGTCTGGTGAATATGGTGGGTGAGGCATCACTGCCCATTCAAACTGCTCCAGCCTTTGAAATGTCATCCTCACTCTATGTGGCCGAGCATTATCCTGATGGAAGAACACCTTTCGTCTTGAAACGAAAGGTGGTTGCATTTCTTCAGACGCTGGTGTCGATGACTGGTTGAATGACTAAATCCAAGCTTCTCTGCTAGTTCCTCAACAATTACGATGGGATTTTGCTCCACCTGGGTTTACAGGACATCCTTGTCAAGCTCTACAGATCTTTCAGGATGAGGCTCATCTTCTAGGCTGTAGTTTCCAGCTCGGAATTTCTGGAACCACCATTGTCACTAGCTTACACGTATTGTCCAATCCCCATATACAACATTAATATTCATCACTTTCCATTGCATTGTTGCCTTAATTGAGCTCTTAAAGCAAAATATGCTGAATATGTTCCTTTGTCACTTCCATTATAGCTTTGAAGAAAATAACTATTAAAATAACTGTAGACAGCAATCCTAGTGTTTGTGGCCAGTTTTCTGTTTTCTCAGACTCTCTTTGTGAACCTGGCAAATGTGGAGGATGCTTGTCCAATTTGCCTCTTAATATCAGGGTCTAGTGGGGGATCATCAGAGATGGTAGAACCAAGGTAGGTAGGTGAATTCGTGGACTACCTCCAGCTTGTAGTTGTTGATAGTGATGGTGGTAGGGGTGCTTGATACCTTGGCCAAGTACGTTGGTCTTCTTCAGACTGATAGTCAGGCTGAATTTCTGACAGGCCTTTGAGAATTTGTCTACAAGGTGCTGCATTTGCTCCTCAGAGTGTGCTGTCAGTGTTGCGTCGTCTGCAAACAGTATTTTTCTGTTGAATACCTGATGAACTTTGGATTTTGCTTTCAGCCTTGACAGACTAAACACTTTACTGTCTGATCTGGTGTAAAGGTAGACACCATCTGTTGATGTTCCAAATGTGTGTTTCAGCATGACTGTGAAAAAGATGCCAAACAGGGTAGGGGCAAGAACACAGCCCTGCTTTGTGCTGCTACATATGATGAATGCCTCCAAAGAAGAGCCATCAAATTAAACGACACTTTCCATAACTACATGAAATAATTGGACAATTCTGAGAAGTTTTGGAGGATAGCCAATTTTGGGAAGGATTTTAAACAGGCCATCTCTACTAACTAGGTCAAAAGCCTTTATGAAGACAATGAAGGTGATGAAGAGTGGTTGCTTTTGCTCTCAGCACTTCTCCTGTAGCTGTCAAACAGAGAAGATTATGTCGTTGGCTGAGTGTTCTGATCTGAGATTTGGGGTATACCCTCTCAGTGGTTTTCTGAAGTCTGTTTAGGACCATGTGGGCAAAAACCTCCATGATGATGCCTCAGTAATTATTACAGTTACTTCTGTCCCCTTTGTTCTTATAGAGAGTAACAATGTTGCAGTCTCTCATGTCTTGTGGGACTGTTCCTTCCTCCCAGCGTTGACACAGTAGCTTCAGCAAGTGGCTAAGTAGAACTCGCCTTGCACACCTGGTGATCTCTGATGGGATGTCATCCAAACCCAGTGCTTTTCCAATGGGCAAGCTACCAATGGCTCTGCTCAGTTCTTCAGCAGTTGGCAGTGTGTCCAGCTCCTCCATGACAGGTAGGTGTCCAAGATGTTGTTTTCCTTGGTGTTCCACCCATCTCTCCAGCTGCTCTCTTTTGCCCTTGCTGACTTCCCCTGTTCTGGATTTGAGTGGAGCTATTTTACTCTGTGTTGGGCTGATGGCTTTCGTGATACCTTCATGCATTCTGCAAATGTTGCCAATGTCAAAAGACAGTTGAATGTCTTCACACAGTTGTGACTAGTAGTCATTTGCACACTATGTTGTTCCTTACTGATCTCAATGCTTGCAGCATTGCCCTGGTGAGTCGATGTTTCTGCTTCAGTAGGGCAGTGCACTTCTCCTCCATGGGTGTATTAAGCTCTTTCACACTTACCTCAAACCAGTCATGTCATTTTCTTCCTCTTTTCAAAGGTCCTCAGTGCAGTGCTATATATATATGTATCTAGATGTGTGTGTGTGTGTGTGTGTGTGTGTGTGTATCATTGCTGTTATAATCATCCTCATCATTTTAACATCCACTTTTACATGGTTGCCTGTATGGGTTGGACAGAGTTTATTGAGGCTGATTTTCTATGGTTAGTTGCCCTCCCTGTCACCATCCCTTACCTGTTTCAAAGCAGGGTAATATTTCCCCATGACCAGATAAGTTTCTACAGAATAGTAGACATGAATGACCATGTTTGTATGACAAGGACATTCATTTACAACTGTCATACTATATCAAGACAAGGAGACACACACACACATGCACATGCATGCATGTGTGCACACACACACACAATAGGCTTTTTTCCATTTCTCTCTCCCAAATCCACTCACAAGGCTTTGGTTGGCCCAAGACCATAGTAAAAGACAACATATGTATGTTATGTATGCATCAGAAAAGCTGTGAACCCTTTGGGAAGTTGCAACCAATCAAAAACTGTGATATGAAATGAAAAAAAGACAAACAGCATTTTGTGATCTGTAATAACAAAAGATATTTACCTTTTACACATCTGTATATTTCTATCTGTTCATTAAGATGTACTATAGCTGATTCAAGAGAGCAGTTTAGTAAAACATTAGAAGCTGATACTAATATATAGATTACGGTCAATGCTTGAAGCTCATTATTGACATCTAGAATGAAGCATAAAATAATATTATAAGCACAAGAGTATTCAAGGTTGTAAATGTAAATTTACTGTATTGTTATATTTAAGTTAATCATTATATGTGGTTACAATATTTCTTATATGAGAAAAATTCTCTTTCAAATTCTTTTATTCTTTACTTGTTTCAGTCATTAGACTGTGGCCATTCAAGGGCACTGCCTTGAAGAATTTTAGTCAAATGAATCAACCCCAGTGCTTTTTTAAAAATTTTCTAAAGCCTGGTACTGATTCTATCAATCTCTTTTGCTGAAGTTATCAAGACTTGCTAAGTTACAGGGACATAAAGTTATGGACATATGTAAACATACCAATACCAGTTGTCAAGTGGTGGTGGGAAACACACACACACATGCACACACATATACATAGGCATGACAGAAGTAAATAGACACCCTATAAAACATTGTTTTATGTTTATTTCAATTTGAAAAGGCATATATATATTTTTATTAATTGACATTTTTATGATTCAGTTTCTGTATGTGACTATTTAATCATGCCACATAAAAAAGAAACCTTAGAACTGTCTGAATTTCAAAGAGGCTGTATTTTCAGTCAATCTGAAGGTGGACTTCATCAGCATAAAATCACAGAAAACCTTGGGCTCCAGTTTTCTACAGTTAATAGAGTAATTGTGCAATTCAGCAGAGAAGGGAAGGAGTCCACATCACCTCACCCAGGCTGACCAGGGCTATATGGCAAGATCCTTCGCCCTGTTAAGAGAAGTGTGTAGGATAGTCCTTGTTACAAGACCTCTAACATAGCAGAACAAGTTATTTTAGTCCCAGAACAGCTGTCAGGTATCTCCACAAACTTGGCTACTATGGCAGAGCAGCAAGAAGGAAGCCACTTCTTCAACAAGCCAATAACAAGTGGAGAAGAGATTGGGCCGGTGAGATGGTGGAGAGGCCACTAACATTGTGGAATACTATCATATTCCCTGGTGAGTCTAGATTTGCTGTATTTTCTGATAGTGATTGAGTGTGGGTCTGGAGACTCCATGGTCAAGAATCTAATGTGAAAAAATTGCAGCCAACAATGCAACACAGCAGCTGTTCTGTGATGGTCTAGGGAGCAATTTGGAGTAATGGTTGATCAGAGCTAGTGGAGTGTGAGGGAAACATAAACTCAAAATAAATATGTGTCCATATTGCAGAAGGGATTCCTCCCAATCTTCTCCAGTGATGAAATGATTAAAGACTCTTTATTTATAGAAATTAGGGCTCCTTGTCACACAGCTAAAAAAAAACAAGATTTGTTGGAAGAGAATGGCATTAAGAAGCTTCCATGGCCAAGCTAGTCACCAGATATGAATCCTATTGAACACCTCTAGGGCATAATGGATAGGATGCTTCATAAAAAGAACAAGAAGGCATTCTCAAAGCCAGATCTTTTAAGATTACTGCATGAAATTTGACAAGAAATTCCTGAGGAGAATATTTGTCATCTGATCAGTAGCATGCAAAGGGCATGTCTACTAAATATTAGACATTCACATTATAGTATAATAAATAAAACATTTGAATGTATAATTTCAAATTTAAATAAATTTTAACAATTATAAGGGTGTCTATTTACTTCTGTCATGTCTGTGTATATGATGGGCTTCTTTCAGTTTCCATCTACCAAATCCACTCACAAGGCTTTGGTTGGCCAAGACTATGGTAGAAAATACTTGCTCAATGTGCCATGCAGTGGGACTAAATCTGGCATTATATGGCTGGAAAGTAAGCTTCTTACCACACTGCCATACCTGCACTTATATATAGATATAATAAATAATCAGGCATGACTGCATGGTAAAAAGGTTGCTTCCCAACCACATGGTTCCAGGTTCAGTCTCACTGCTTGGCACTATGGACAAGTAACTTCTATTACATCCTTGGGCTAACCAAAACCTTGTAAGTGGATTTGGTAGATGAAAACTGAAAGAAGCTTGTGTGTGTTTGCCCCCGCCCCACCGACACCACTGCTTGACAACCCCTGCTGGTGTGTTTACATCCCTGTAACTCAGCAGTTCAGCAATAGAGACCAATAGAATAAGTGCTAGGCTTTAAAAAAATATAAGTACTTAGGTTGATTCATTTGACTGACAAATTCTCCAAGTGTCCCAGCATGGCCACAAGCTGAAACAAGTAAGATAAAGGTAAAAGTAAAAAGTATTATTCCATCATCTCTAAATGGTCCTGTGAAAGAAATGAAAATTTCTTTGTACCTTTTTCCATCTTGTTTTCAATTTGTTTCTGTTTCAGTGAAAATGCAATCATATCTACTTCAAGTTCTTCGAATGGTTTTTCAAAACAAATATTTCCTGATGCATTTAAAACAGCCATAAATGGTTTTGCAGCAGTTGCCATTTCTTTAATCAACTGTTCAAATTCATCTTGTTCATAAAGAATTAGAGAATTAAAAAATTTTTTTCTTTTGCTTTTAAATTGACAGATTAAAAACTCAAATGTATGTTAGAAAAAACAGATACAATTTAAGTACAATCTCAAGACATTGAGCCTTACGAAGGAGATGACAAGGAACTGAGATATCTGGCTTTTTGCTGTACTCAAGAAGACCTGTCTACCACAGCAGAATTAATACTGGTGCCAGTGTCACATCAAAAGCACTCATTCTGGCACGACATTGAAAGTATAGGAGCTGGTACCACATAAAAAGTATCCTGTATACTCTGTAGAGTGGTTGGCATTAGGAAGGGCATCCAGCCATAAAACCCATGCCAGAACAAAGAATGGAGACTGCCAGCATGGAAAACAGATGTTAAATGATGATGATGATGATGATGATGTGATGATGATGATGATGGCGACAATGACAATGATGAAATAATTAAATAAAGACTGCTGATATAGAGAAATATGAAAAAAGATAATGAAGCTAATTTTGGATGTATTATCTATATTATATACCAAAAAAGATTTACTTTCAAATATTTATAGAAATAAATATATCCAGCTCCAGTATTTGAGTCAGTAACATCTATGGTTGTGAATGTTGGGTAATGACTAAAAGACTGTGAATTCAAGCAGCCAAAATGGGGTTCTCTAGAGTAATATTAGTCAATAGGATATGTAGCTTGAAGATTAAAGAGTTTCTCCAGATAGAGCCACCACCTTTCCATATTGAGTGGTCACAGCTGCAGTACTACAGACATGTTATCAGAATGTCACAGGAAAAAATTGCAAGATGGATTTTTCAAGCTGAGTTAAATGGCAAGAGGCCTAGAGCTAAACTAAGAATAAGATGTTTGGATAATATCCATAGTCTCAGTTGGTCATACTTAGGAATCCAGCCAGAAAGTGTTGGAACAAGTAAAAGATAAAAGATGCATTCATCATCAACAATATTGTAGTCATAATTTCAATGTCCCCTTTTCCATGCTTGCATGAGTCAGATGGAATTCTGTGGAGCACATTTTCTACAGCCAGATGCCCTTCTTGTCATCAGCATTCACCTATCCCAAAGCTAGGTAATGTTTCTCTAAGACCATACATTCTTTTCATGTGAGATTAGAAATGGTCTACCCCCAGGAGACCTAGGAATAGACCAAAATACCCACAGTCTCAATCAGCTACACTCCGGAATTCAGTTGCAAAGAGTTTTAATAATGGTTGCTTCTGAAAGGGCCCTTGGAGGAGGTGCCAGAGGACTGTACCTCTATAACTTTCCCAAGAATAGTTGGCAAAGAAGATAGATGGATGGGCATATTTATAGAAATAAGGAATGTAGTCTTTGCTTAACACATTTTATGTTTTATTTTATTTGTTTCTTTCAAGGAATCCTAATATTTCTTAATGAATTATTAAGTTCACCTTACTTCTATTACTATGCTTTCATTTTACATTTTATCCAGTTTTAATTACACTCAACTTAAAAATTTAGAGAAAATAATTACTTTTTACAGTTGAGCAGACTTGGTCAAATTATGTTCAGTAGATCTATGGCAAGGGAGAAATTAATTAATCAATTAATACAAACTTGAAGTTTCAATGGGCATAATATAACTCATCCTGTTTACACATTTTCTCCACTCTTCTTGCTTTCTAACATATAAGGCTTAATATTCCTAACAATTTCAACAAAAATATTCCACCTCATGACTTTATGATAATATTCAATTAAAATTCTATATGTAAGCAAATTGAAGTTTTGTTTATTAAAAAAAAATTACCAGTTAATGGAACAAATAGAGTGGCTTCTTTAAGTTCATAATGCTTCACTGAATGTTGATTTAATTTAGTTTTTCTAATTTTATTTTCCGTAGGACAAGATTCATTTTTTTCTGAAAATAAGAATTGCATTTCAAATATTTAAAAACATCACTAGAAACTGAAATTTTAAAGAAGTATTACATTAACTATTGATCATGTTATCACATAGAATTTAAAACACAATTTTAACAAAATCAGGATGAGTTAATAATGAGAAAAAAGAAAAAGACTGGGGGAGGGGTATGATAAAAAATAGATATAATGAGTTTGATTCCTTAGTTTACTTTCTTTTATTTTCTGTTTAGTTTTCTTTTTTCTTTTTTTTTTTTTTGAAAACAACATAACATTCAATTCAATTCAGCAAGAGTTCTATAATTTTAATTGAAATTTTGTATATAAATTGAAGAGAATTAATAAATCCATGGGAAAAACTCTATAAAATATAAATCTTTTGTTTTGATCAAGTTAAAAATATTCTTCAAAATGATAAACTTTTGCATGAAATATTCTAAAATACTTGATAATATAAACAACATTTATTGTGATTTCATTCAAGAGTTTCAAAGGGTTCACCTACGTAGAGAAACAGATATAAACAATTGATAAAAAGATATTGCATTTCCAATCAAGATGAGTCAGTCAGTATTTGTCCAGCTGCCAATATTTGAGTAGGTGTAACATCTATTTAAAATATTTTGATAGCTACCAATATTGCTCCACCCTCTTCTCAAACTGGGACAAGTATAAATCAGAGTGTGTTTTAAGAGATAATGTACTTTAAATAAAAGATGTCACAGAGAAATACAATAAACATAATATAAATATTAAAGCCGTGTTTGTAGAAGGAGAAAAAATATCCCTATTTACACAATAGAATTTATCAAAAATATAGTGTACTATATATTTTTCTTTTGTTTTTCTTTTGCTTGTTTCAGTCATTAGACTGCAGTGATGCTGGGGTACTGCTTGAAAAATTATCTTGTTGAATGAATCGACCCCAGTATTTTCTTTTTAAAAGTCTGGTACTTATTCTATCATTCACTTTTGCTGAACCACTAAGTTATGGGAACATAAATGCACTAATGCTGGTTGTCAAGTAGTAGTGGGGGACAAATACAGATGCAAACACACATGCACACACACACACATGTAAGAAATCCTTGGAGAAAAATAATTAGTTAACATAGATAATTGTTTTCTTATGGAAACTTTTTTTTAATTTATTGATCCAGAAAAAATTGCCATGACAGAAGAGTGAGAAAATTTCAAATGGTTATCTAATCAGTTATTGGCAGAAGTTTAAGGTAGGAAGGAATTCCAAAAGCAGGGAAATAATTTGTTTTATATTCCTTCTGAAGCTAGAAAAGTATGGCAAATGAGAAATTAAACAAAAAACAGATTTGATTATGTTTGAGATATAGCTCAAAGCGCTAACAAGCGCTGAAAATTGCTGGTTATAAGAAAATAAAGAAAGAAAACTAGAAATTTTTTGTTTAACCCTTTATCATTCAAAAAGGCCATATCTGACCCAAATATTTAACCTCTTTTATGTTCAAACTGACCAGATTTGGCCTCTCACACCTTCCCTACAATGTCATTCTAAAAGTAAACAACCACATTTTCAGAATCTCAAAGCTATGAGATAATGCATGATTCATTTGAACAATGTGAATAAATAAGCATTACAGCTGATAGATTTATCTGAATGATAGATTAATCTGAATCAGTGCACTATCTTCATTGATAGTGCACTGTAAACAAAGATTATCAGTTGTCCAGCACATAAATCTGCCATACATGCTTCTGCAGACATCCAAAGTGAGTGCTGACTTTGTCAATAATGATTGTCAATATTATTTTCAAAAGTTGTGTCATTAGAAATGACACTCCCAAGTAGGTGAAGTGTTCAACTGTGTTAATAAGTCAAACATCCTAATCCTTCTTACAGCATATATATGAAAGTTACGGAGAGAGTCATAGGCCAACTAATTAGGGAGAGAGTTAGTCTAGATGGGGTACAGTTTGATTTTATATCATATAGAAGCACCACTGATGCTATATTTCTCAGGCAACTGCAAGAGAAATACCTAACCAAAGATAAACCTCTGTACTTGGCTTTTGTTGACTTGGAGAAAGCTGTTGACAGGGTCCCCCAATCCCTTACCTGGTGGTCAATGTAGAAACTAGGGATAGATGAGTGATAAGTGAGAGCTGTACAAGCCTTGTACAGGGATGCTACCAGTAAGGTAGGGGTGAGCAATGAGTACAGCAAAGAATTCATGGTAGGGGTTCACCAAGGATCTGTACTCAGCCCCCTCTTGTTCGTCATATTCCTCCAGGTAATAACAGCAGAATTCATGACAGGCTGCCCCTGGGAGCTCCTCTATGCTGATGATCTTGCTCTTATAGCTGAATCACTACCAGAACCAGAGAAGAAGTTCCAGGTATGGAAACAAGGTCTAAAATCAAAGAGCCTTAGAGTTAAACTAGCAAAGACCAAAGTCACAGTAAGTAGGGAGGCAGACAAATCACAAATCCCTTCAGGGAGATGGCCCTGCTCAATCTGTAGAAAAGGTATAGGTAGAAATTCCATAAGATGCACCCAGCGTATGCTTTGGACACATAAAAGGTGCAGCAATATCAGAGGAAAGTTAACAGGGAAACTAACTTTTGTATGTGGAAGGTGCCCAGGTACAATAAATGCTGAAAACTACTAGGGGAGCAAGCTACAGATAGTAGACAGCTTCTGTTATCTAGGTGATGAAGTTAGTAGTGAAGGAGGATGTTCCAAGAGAGTAGCTGTGTGAATAATATTAGGTTGGGCAAAGTTCAGAGAGCTCCTACCTCTGCTGGCAACAAAGGGCTTCTCTCTCAGAGTGAAAGGCAGATTGTATGATGCTTGTGTGTGAACAGCTATGTTGCATGGCAGTGAAACATAGACTGTGACAGCTAAGACCATGAAAGAAATGAAGCCAGTATGCTTTGCTGGATGTGCAATGTCAGTGTGCATGTTCGAGAGAATGTAAGCATCTTAAGAGAAAAGTTAGGCATAAGAGGAATCAGATGTGATGTGCAAGACTGTGCTGGTATGGTCATGTGATATGTATGAACAAGGACAGCTGTGTAAAGAAGTGCCAATCTCTAACTGTGGAGGGAGTCTGTGGTAGAAGAAAACCCAGGAAGATATGGGATGAAGTGGTGAAGCATGATCTTCAAACTTAGAGGCAATGACTGGTGACCAAGACCTTCAGTGATATGCTGTGCTTGAGAAGATAGTAGATAGCTTCTGCTGTCTATGAGGCTCAAAGTTCGAAGATCATGCTTAACTGCCTCATTCCATGTCTTTCTGTGTCTACTTCTACCACAGACTTCCTCCACAGTTAGAGATTGGCACTTCTTTACACAGCTGTCCTTGTTCATACACATCACATCACCATATCAGCACAGTCTTGCACACCACAAAGTGGCTGAGTTCCTTTTGAATGTTGGGCCACATGAAGGCAATGACCAAGACATTTGGCATTATGTCATGCTTCAGAAGACCCATCAAGCTAAGCAAAATCACAGTCGTGGCAGATACTGGTGTCACACAAATTGGCACCCATGCCAGTGGCACATAAACACACTCATTACACTCTCGGAGTTGTTGGCATTAGGAAGGGCATCCAGCCATAGAAAACATGCCAAATCAGACTGGAGTCTGGTGTAGCCTTCCAGCGGGCCAACCCATCATATATATGTATATATATATATATATATATTATATATATATATATATAATATATATATATATATATATATATATATATATATATATATATATATATATATATATATATATATATATATATATGTATGTGTGTGTGTATATGTTTGTGTGTCTGTGTTTGTTTCCCCAACATTGCTTGACAACCGATGCTGGTGTGTTTACGTCCCCATAACTTAGCGGTTCGGCAAAAGAGGCTGATATAATAAGTACTAGGCTTACAAAGAATAACGCCTGGGTTCGATTTGCTTGACTAAAGGCGGTGCTCCAGCATGGCCACAGTCAAATGACTGAAGCAAGTAAAGAGTAAAAGAGTAAAGGTCTACATTGACAAAAATGATTAATGTTATTCTTAAAATAAGGTAAATGAAAAGAGTTCATTTCCCACATTTGTGATAAGACTATGATGTTTTACAGACTTAACTCATTTTATGAATTTTAAATTTTATGTTGGTAAAATGTGTTGCAATCCCATAATTAAGTAGTAAATATTCAACTAACTTTCTTCTTCAATGTTTTTAGATCTAGATCTCATCAGAAGGAAATTTTCCAAGGGATTTTTTCCAAACTTATCTCTAATATGTACATTCACTGAAAGTAAAATATAAGACACTTTTTAATGCAAAGAAATAAAAAAAATTACATAGATACAGTTTACAATTTGAGCACAAGAATGAAAAATGTAAAATTTTACAAATAGTACTTATGAAAAGACAAAAAAAAATGCTAACTTGTCCAGCTGGCAATCTTTATGGTATTATAGAATAACTAATGATAGAGATGAAAAATTTCTTAAGTCTGATAGAGTTCACAATTTAAACAGAACCAGCTTCGATTTTTATATACGTTTTACTTGCTTCATTGGAGAGTAAGAAAAGCACATTCTATGAATAATCTTCAAGTTATACTTAGTTGCAAATGAATGGAATGAATGTTCGAAAGTACAAGAAAATATATTCAATGTTATTTTACTTCCAAAAGAGATTAACTGCTATGTAATCATATGTCAGCAAAACTTTTCCAGAGATAGTTCTAGAAGGAGAACAAAGTTGACCTTACCTTTAGGAGATACTTGAGTCTTTTTCAAATAGTTTGGTGGTAAATACTTTTGTCTATGAAGTTCTGATGCTTCCAGGACAAAATCCATTTCATCTATTCCAGATGAAATTATTTGATTAAACAAGCATGGACAAAAATAAAAAAAACAACAACATTATATTGTGAAAGAGTAAGAGAGAGAGAGAGGGGGGAGAAAGAGAGAGAAAGAGAGAGAGAAACTGACAGAAAGGCAGACAGACAGACAGAAAGAAAGAACTTCTAAGAAATTACTCAAACTGTTTAATCTAGTAACTAAATTTCTCTCAGAACAAAAAGCAAAAAAAAACAAAAAAAAAATGTACACGTTTTTTTCCTAGTAAGTGTTAATATGTATTCTTCCAAAGGGTATTGAGTAATCCTTCAGTTTAATACTAAATTGCTTCTATAACTTGGCATAAAACATATATATATATATATATATATATATTCCTGTATATTCCATCTTCTGTCTTTCAATTACTATATATATCTATCTATCTATATATATATATATAAAGATGAGAATGTGTGTCTGTCTGTCTGTGTGAATCCCTAAGACTACACAACCAATTTCATTCAATTTTACACATGCCTTACATTGGGGAGTGGTAATGACTAGGGTAGGGTAGCTGACTGTTTATGGTGATCATTCTTCTTTTGGTTTCCTGTAGCTTTGCTCTCTTTTACAAACCCAGTGAACATACATATATTTCCGATTTCAAAGAAATCTGAACAATAGATATAAGACCCAAATTAAAAAGATTCCCAACAATTCAACTTCTCTGGTTGACTTTAAGATCTCCCCCACCCCACATTTTAGAGCTCTATGAACTCCATTTTTCAGGAGCAAAAACCTTTCAATAGGTTCCATAAGATTTGAATTTTGGAATCTGGGCATAAAGATGAGTAGTAAGGGATAAATGTGGCATGAATAGAATTTTTGTTAGGGTGTGTAAAGAGGGAAAGAACCCTCATTAAAATTCTTCATCTGCAATTTTGGTGAAATTCGAATCATAGATATTCCAGTTCATTAGAGAAAATAATATAAAAGAAAAGTCTAATTCTTCAATTCCATGTGACATGGGCAATGCCGGGTATCTCTGCTGATATATATATATATATATATATACAAACACATACACACTAGTTTTAGGTGAAACTAATTACATTGACATTAACTACCTAAAATTCTTCAAAATAATACAAAGAAGTATACCTATGAACATTGTAAGTGCCTAGTTTAGTTAGCTAAATATTTGACAAATGAAGTTATCTTCAAAGGAAATTCTAATATCAGCTGACAATCTATATCCATTTAGTTTATATATAAGAAAGAAAATAATGGCACAGTACCACAAGTATATTGGTATTTTTCAAGGGATATGATGTCCAAGTCCTGTTGCAAGATAAGATTTTCTTCATCTTGTAAATATTCTATTTGATGAGGTTTTACATATATCATTCTTTCAAATGGATCCCATGTTAAAATTAGTTCAAGTTCACTTGTAATGGTTTCTGGTAAAATTTCCATTGATTTCATTGCATTTGCAACATGGCACTGTTTAAAGCTTGCAGATTCCAGGATTGGTTCTGCAAAAAGTAAAAAAAAAATAGTAGATGTTTGAAAACCACAATTAGCAAAGGAGGTGGCTGCTCTGAAAATATAGTAGTCAAAAGAGAAACAGGTTGGAGAAAGTTCCGGAAGAGTTTTCCTCTCAGAATGAAAAGCAGAATATATGATGCATGTGCTCGAACTGCAATGCTGCATGGTAGTAAAATATGAGCCTTGAATACAGAGGACATGAGTAGACTGGAAAGAAATAAAGTGAGCATGATCCACTGGAGATGCAATGTGTATGAATGACAGTACAAATGCGCAAAGAGAAAAACTGAGTGTAAGAGGAGTGTGCAAGAAAGAAAACTGAACTGGTATGAACATGTAATGCATATGGATAAGGACAGTTGTATAAAGAAGTTCTGATCACTTAATGTGGATGGAGTGTTTATGGAAAGAGGGAGTCCCAAGAAGACATGGGATGAAGTGGTGAAGGTTCATCTCAGGATCTGCAGTTGCACAAAAGAGATTAAAAAAGACCAGAGTGACTGGCAATTTGTAGTTCTTGAAAAGGCCTGCCCACCTCAGCAAACTGAATTCTGGAAGTGCTGTGTGTACGTGTGTGTGTGTGCACAAGTGGGCCCTTCACCCTATCTCCTACTCAAATTACACACACCCCACTGCCCATCAGCTCTCTACCCACAGCTATCCTTTGATACAACTTATTTTTCTTGCTACCTGGAACCATCTCACCTGCTATTCATTCTTCATCTATTAATACTGTTCTCTCCACCTATACTTTACATTGATCAGCTCCTTCCCACCAGTTGACCTACCAAATTATCTCTGGTCCCCAACCACTTTCTACATGCACTATGCTTGCTTCTCCCTGCCCCTGCTCCTATAACCAATCCAACCACATCATTTCGTTCTTGTCCTTCCCCTGTTTACTACAACATCGTTATTATCCTGCAGCACTCTCCCCCACCACTTTCCTCTGCACCTTCCTACCCCACAACTCATGCATCATTGGTTATTTCTCACCTTTAATCTACTTTATCACTACATCCACCCTCCAACCCTACCCAATCTTTACATTTCTCACCAAATTCTCCTCTCCTCACTCATTTCCCCATTTCTCATTCACCTATTTACTCTTGCAATCTCCATCCACCCACACTGCTTTTCTGTTCCCACTCACTTCTACCCATCTCATGCTTTGAGGGTCTAACCGAATACCTCATCACAACTATTCTATTTCTTTCCAGCTCCATCCAATCATTTTCATCCTCTTTTCTAAATGTGAATAGTCATATAGCTCGTCCACAGCAAGAAACCTGTTCCTCCTATTTCTCTCATCTTCTAAGCACCCGCTCACCTCATAAAACCCTCCACCCTTGTACTATTGCGCACAACGGCAATATAAAATGATAATAAGTAAAACAATAAAAAAATCTAAACAAGATCTAACAACAATATAGATCAATCTATGGTTTTGTAAACTGAGCTTTCAGAGTGTATTGCTAATTATCTCTGATTCTTATTGGCCATATGGCTCAAAATCTTTGTTTAGTTATACAGAAACATTCGACCCTTTAACATCAATAACAGGATATGGATAACATAGCAGCTGTTATCAAAAGTATTGAATTCATATCCTGCTGCCAACATGCTTATCAATGATAGCATTCTAGTTTTCCTTTCTAAATCATCACAAAATATTTTTTATTTTGATCCAAAGCATGAAGATTACAGTGGTAGGGATATAAAACTAAGTGTTATATGTGCATTTCTCAGCAGCTTAAAATAACATAAGTGAAAGGAAACATTTACAACCAGAAATTAAACCAGATTTGATTAGCTACACATGAATAAGAGATTTTATATGTATATTTTGCAGAGGTGCACTTGCCAGGCAAATGAGTTCATCTGAGACTGTGTCTGGAAACTAAAATGATTGCAGTGTGGAAGGTGGTGTCCATATCACCAGGTCACAGTATCAAGCAATGAAAACTTTGACATCATATTGCAAACAATAAATGTTTAAGTGAAGGTAGCAATCTGTGTGTGTTTCTAAATGGCTAACATGGGCCTTCCATGCCGCAACTTTGTATTATTTTTCTTTTAAATATTGCAATACTTTTTGCACTGACTTATTTTTCATCATATGCATTATGCTTAGATATAGATCTGTAAAAACGCTTAACTAAATTAGTTTTTATTTGCCTTGCATAATGAATAATAAACCAAATATAATTATCATTTATAGAATTAACAGCATTAAGTGTATCTGAACTGCCATATGGGGTATACTTTTTAGTCTTAAATTTAAGCCTGTTTTCATACAGAATATAATAATTACTACACTTATTCTTATTAATACTATTACTATTATTAATCATGTTATTCTTATTATGAATAACATCATTATTTTATCAATACATGTTTAGCATATCTACATTATTGGTATTGGTTTCAGAACTTGCATTTACGCCATATTTCATTCCTCGTGTACACAGGTTATCCTTATATTCAGTAATGGCTAATTTATTAGTTATCTCATCAGCCTTATTAGTATTTCTATTTATATTTTTATGGGATTTACTACTTTTAATCATATTACACACATCTCCAATATTAGATCTACACACTCCATTGTCAATCGATTTACCATTATTTGTTTTGCAAACAACTTGCACATGCAAATGCTACCAGTCGAGAACTCTGCATACTGGAAGCCTGCAAGTGTATGGGGTCATCAGGAGAGAATGTGCGCCATTTGGGGCCTACATCTTGATGGCATCAATGCACACCAGCTCCACTCACTGATATGTGGCCTTGCTTGCTAGATCAACTGGTTATCAAATAAAACTCAATATTCTTCTAGCCACTGCTCATTGTCACTTTATAACCAAATCAAGTGGTTAGTTTTTTCCACTGTAGTTTGGATATTGGTCATGGTGGTATTTACTTTTATGATGAGCTAGTATTTTTTATAGTCTTCATTTTTACTACAATATACAGTCCTATGCATGTATCCCACCTTTTTAAGGGAAACATTATAATATTCTGCATTATTGTTAACAATTTCCTCATTAGAAGATAAATATGAAATATGCTTTGAAATATTATAAACTAAAGTTTGTGTAATTGCTTTAGGATGATTACTATTAAAGTTAATATATTTCAAATTATTGTTAGGTTTATATGGGCTATATTGGCCAGTAACAAGGTTCAGTTTAGCATCTAAGTAATTAACAAAATCATGTTCATTTTCAATAAAAAGGTATTTTTTTGTAATTTGGCAGTCCTTACATGGATACAAATTTTTTGGGGGTGTATCACAGTGCTGAATGAGTAGAGTAGACATATTACTAGGAGAGAAAAGTAAAGATAAAGTAACTGATATATTCAGGGAGTATGTGAGAGAATAATTAAGCTTAAAAATAGCCATGGTCAATATGACAGTAACATTTATTTCTGTACATGCACCACAATCAGAAACAATAGCTGAGCAAAAACACTATTTCTACAAAGCCTTTTTGCAGACAACATCTGTAACAAATGACAAAGATCTTGTTATAACTGGTGACTTTAATGGACATAACTATATTGTACAATTCTACTTCTTCCAATTCTACCATCCACTGATTAAGTTCAATCCAGCTATTATGTAGCATTTCATATTCATACGCAGAGTAACTTCAAATATGTGACAACTTTACTTACCAGGAAGTAGCAAGATAGCCATTTCAGAACAATATTTTTCTTCTTGCCAGATTACCTTTACAATTTTCTCAACACTTCTTGGGCTAATAGCACTGTAATTGAGATTATTGTACTGACTTATTAATATAATTATTATAAGGAATTCCAGGAGTTTAACACATATATTCTTAACAAGATTGAATTTTACCTATTTGCAGTCATTTTATTGTATGATGAATAAATATAGGATGGAATATTTTATCTAAGGTCATTTCCACTAATTGTAAATTAATTTTATTCTATTTAGATGGATACTTCAAAGTTAAATTTTTTGTTGGGTGGTAAAATTTGATACAATTTAAATAATTGAATAACAGAATATTTTCCAGAACTTTGCTTTGTCTTTCAGAACACTGAATCAAACTCTACAAGCATTCTACAGTCATGACAGGCCTTACACCTAAGAAAGATCTATCAACAACATTAACCTTTTAGCATTTAAATTGGTCATATTTAACCCAAATATTTTACCTGTTTTATCCTCACCAGATCCTATCTCTCATACCTACCCTACAATGTCATTCTAAAAATATACACTCATATCATCAATATCTTGAAGCCAAAAGATAATACATGGTTATCCAAAACAATGTGAAAAAATAAGCATTACAGTTGACAGAGTAATCTGAATGCTAAAGGGTTAAAAGAAAATATTTAGAATGAAAATTAAACAAAGAATCAATTTCTTGTTTTAGAAATAAAACTAATTGTTACAGCATTTAAAATCCTTTGTCAATTAAATGCTATTTAGTGTTACGAGGCACCTTCTTCTGTGACTTATCAAACTTGTATGTATGCAATTCATTTAAAATTTGTTGAAAACATTTTCATTTTTATCTTTTATGATTTAGACGGAGTAGCAAGTGTCTATGACCCTTTAACAGGACCTCTGAAATTGGTGGGAGAAAGAAGAAAAAAATTCATAGATTACTGCAACAGGAAGTCATGCATCAGGACACCAAGTTATTCTCGGATTAGGTAGAATTTATTACTGAAGCAGTGACACATATAAATTTTTTCTTCCTTATCCTTTATTTTTGAGAGTTGTTGGTGACTTCAGAAACCAGATTGCTACAAAACATTCTTAGATTTGTGGAGAGTAGGGAAAAAGGCTTGTATTTCATTTATGTGATTTTCAAAGGCAATAGCAATATAAATAAAGGGAAATGTCTACAGTTGGGAATTGTAACTAGTTTGACTATTATCAAACTACAAAGCTTTTCTTTAAGTCTTTGTAAACTAAAATGTTGTACTAATTATATTAGCTAGATGCCTAAACCACATTATTGATTATTCTTAATATCATAACATAATCTATGTTCTAGATACTTATACCATCATCATGTGCAGTAAAAAAATAACTTACTAATCTTGAGCTTCTTGGATTTTACTGGGAACAGCATTTAAGGAATGAATTAGTTTAGTGAAATCAACTTGTTCTTTTTCCATGGAAACATGAGGTATAAGTGGAACCTCTAATGTTTTAACTACATGTTCTTCTTTCTCTAAAAGGTAAACAATTAAACAACAAAAATTACTCCAGGTTAATAAATTCAATATGATAACCTCAAAAGACTTTCAATATTTGTCAGCAAATTCAAATAAAGATATAAGCTTAAGGGTGAAAAAGAATATCGGTTTGTAAACTCTGCCTTTAACCCTTTTGTTACCATATTTTTGTTGAAATAAAATTGCCTTTGTTTCAATTGATTTTAAAAGTAATAAAGAATTTTGTAAATAACTGTCATTAAGCTGGTATTCAGAATATAAATTAGTGTGAAATTTTGATGGAAGGTTATAATTTAAATGACTTTAAAACAAAGAATTTGCATCATAGAACTAAGGTCAGTTTCAGGCAGGTGAGTATAAAAAGGATTAATTGCATAACTGTGTGGAGGAAATAGAAATATGTGTTAAATCATACAGATATTAATCTGTTCACTGAAAAAGATGAAAAGTATGAAGAATATACACATTAACAATATCATAATCTGCGTGACTGTGAATTTCACAGCAAATAATATTTTGATAATATTTCTGTATGCCTTTTCTGCAAGAGAGAGAATGATACAGTTTTATACTAATGTCCTATGAGATGTGTAGCAGTGGGGATTTAGTTATGCTGTAGTCTGGATTATTAAAGTGATGTATTATCCCCAGCATAATTTCCTGTACCATATTGATTTCAAATTTTGGCACAAGGCCAGCAATTTCAGGGGAGGGGTAAGTTGAGTACATCAATCCCAGTGCTCATTTTATCGATTCCAAAAGGATGGAAGGCTAAGTGAACCTTGGTAGAATCTGAGCTCAGAACATAAAGACAAATAGAACGCTGCTTAGCATTTTGCCTGGCATGCTAATGATTCTGCAATGTTGCCACTTTAGTTTTCTGTCATATTAAATTTTAAAATATCACCTTACAGATTTTAATAGTTTGAAAATAAATTAAGGTGTGCATCGATGTGTTGCTGATATTTGCATCCTTCATCTACTCTTTACTTTTTTACTTGTTTCAGTCATTTGACTGTGGCCATGCTGGAGCACTGCCTTTAGTCGAGCAAATCGACCCCAGGACTTATTCTTTGTAAGCCTAGTACTTACTCTATCGGTCTCTTTTGCTGAACCGCTAAGTTACGGGGACGCAAGCACACCAGCATCGGTTGTCAAGCGATGTTGGGGGGACAAACACAGACACACAAACATATACACATACATATATACGGGCTTCTTTCAGTTTCCATCTATCAAATCCACTCACAAGGCTTTGGTGGGCCCGAGGCTATAGTAGAAGACACTTGCTCAAGGTGCCATGCAGTGGAACTGAACCTGGTACCATGTGGTTGGTAAGCAAGCTACTTACCACACAGCCACTCCTTGGTGAAAGATGTAGACATATATATGTGAGCATGTGTGTATAAAAAACAAAAGATTGGAGGTACTGGGATCACATTTATTTCTTGGTTATGGCCATTTGAATAACATCGTTTATACTCCACAACTAAAGATTTTTAGTTTGCATAAAATGCATGCTTCTACTGAAGAATTGTTTTTATACATTCTTTTCACTGGAGTACTGACTGAGGTGACTGTCTGGATCCCGAATCCTTTCATTTGACACAAACACACACACACACACACACATGCATGCACACACACACACACACACACACATGCACGCACACACACATGCATGCACACACACGCATTCATGCACACACATGCACACGCACACACACAGAACAAGCTTTTGAAAGTTTCCTCTTTAAATTCCACTGACAAAAGTATTGATCAAACTGAGATTATGGACTGAAAAGAGGGGATTGAACCATAGTTGCAAAGTGAACTTCTTAACCATAACCACACACCCATGCCTGCACTCTACCCCACCACACTTTATGCAAAAGAAAAGTTGAATGATGCACATAATCAGAAATATTCTTTTCTACTCTAGGCACAAGGCCCAAAACTTTGGGGGAAGGGGCTAGTTGATTAGATCGACCCCAGTATGCAACTGGTACTTAATTTATCAACCCCGAAAGGATGAAATGTAAAGTCAACCTTGGCGTAATTTGAACTCAAAATGTAAAGACAGACAAAACATCAGTAAGTATTTTGCCCAGCATGCTAACGATTCTGCCAGCTCACCATCTTAAATAATCAGAAATATTAAAATGCATATTAACAGTGAAAGCAAAAGATTAGATTTGCAAAAGTTAATGAAACTGAGATTAACATAATTGTCTTCAAAGACCAGAGACCGAGACCTTTGGAAGTATGCTGTGCGTGGGAAGACCCGGCAGAACAAGTGAGACCATAACCCGTGGCCTCTACCTGGGATGTAGCCAGCCCACTTATGCATACCTTTCCTTCTTGTGACACAAACCCTACTTGTGAAGACCTGTTGAGGCAAGTGAAAATCAAAATCGAAATCGATCAACATCAATGGAAATTGTAGCTGTGATACCAGTGCCGATGGCACGTAAGAGAACCATCCGTACATGGCTGTTGCCAGCGCCGCCCCGACTGGCCTCCGTGCCGGTGGCATGTAAAAAGCACCATCCGATCATGGCCATTGCCAGCCTCGCCTGGCCTCCATGCTGATGGCACGTAAAAAGTACCATCCGATCATGGCCGTTTGCCAGCCTCGTCTGGCACCTGTGCAGGTGGCACGTAAAAAGCACCCACTACACTCACAGAGTGGTTGGCGTTAGGAAGGGCATCCAGCTGTAGAAACACTGCTAGATCAGACTGGGCCTGGCGCAGCCTTTGGGCTTCCCAGACCCCAGTTGAACCGTCCAACCCATGCTAGCATGGAAAACGGACGTTAAACGATGATGATGATGATGATGATGAGACAGAATCAAAATATGCGGCTAAGTATGGAAATGGAAACTACATGAATGAATGACAAACCTATCAGGATATATAATGAAAAGGACCTGCAATAATATCTGAATTTGTACTAAGATTAGAAGGGAAGGTACTAAGTAGAAAATAATGGTAAACAGTATTGTTTTAATTTATAAATTCATTTTTATTCTATTTCAAATTAATGGATTTTTTGTTGATTGAGAATAGTAATTAATTAACTGCTGCTACATACCTGGATAAAACAGTTGCATAGGCTGAGATTCAGTACAGGGTGAATTTGAAAATTTTTCAAAAGTATCAAAGTCTTTTATTAGTAGATTTTCTATAACTGTCAAAAAAGGCAAAAATTCAGTAAATCTATATTTGAAAAACATGCCAAAAACCATAAGAAAACATATATATGTATATATGCATTTATGTATGTATGCATGTATGTATGTATGTATGTATGTATGTATGTATGTATGTATGTATGTATGTATGCATGCATGCATGCATGCATGCATGCATGTATGTATGTATGTATGTCGGGTCATCAGCGACTAAACCGGCAACTTGGTGAGGAGGGTGTTTATTGAACACCCTGCAGAATGAAAAACAAAACCTGTCAAAGGGCGGAGGAACTCTTGAGAGTCAACGGCCATCCAATAAATGGCTGTATCATGCGCAGGGACAAAGAAATAATCGGACTGAATACCCGATCGCGCAGTTAAACCATTGGGAATGAAGGACTCCTAGCCTTTGTTAGGGCATCCTTCTAAGAGAAGGTAACTCAGGTAACTGGGATAACTCCGAAATAAAACCTGCGGCTCAGTGGTTACCGATGATGTTGACTTGTTCTTCTTTTCGGATTATGGCTGCTGTTGCTTAGTGAGTGGGATTGACTCAGTGCACAGCCTTTCCTCACCTTAAAAAAATCTTCTTGCACAGGCATTGCACGATAACAACATTGATTAAGCTTCGTGCAATGGCCATACTCGATACTGAGGGGGCAGCCACCATGTATGTATGTAGGAGAGTTGAATTACAGAAAGATTATAATGTTAAATTTTTGTAATGCAAATTATGTAAACGAAAATAAAATTTATTTGTTAGCCGAAAAATTACTGAATCTTATGATACCCCAAAGGTTAAAATTGGCAACTCAGTTTTCGAATGTATTCATTACTTTCTGTAAAAATTTTTTTATTTCTTTATGCTTTGAAGAGAGCAGAAATTGAAAGAAAAGAGAAAGTAAAACTGCAACATTTGCTTTGAAGTGAAAGTAGAAAGTGAAAGAGAGGAGAAAGTGAAAGAGGAGAAAGTGAAAGATGTATGTATGTGTATATGAAATGGACGTGTGTGTGTGTGTGTGTGTGTGTGTGTGTGTGAGAGAGAGAGAGAGAAAGTGAGTGAGTGAATGTGTGTTGCCATGTATGTGTAAGTGGAACTCACTTGGTCTCTCTTCCTGTCTCACACACACACACATACAATCTCTCTTTTATATATATGGAAGTGTCTCTGTCTGTTGTTCTCTATGTTTGTCTCTCACATTCCTTGTGTGTCTATCTCTTCCTGTCTCCTCCTCTTCCTTGATATCAGCCACCCTCATTTCCCTGAACCTAACACTTTTGCATCCCATTCATTTTATCATGTAATAGCCCAACCCTCATAGTCCATTATCAACTTTTATTGACATCCAGTTAGAATATGATTGAACTGGATGTTAGTTCAACATGTATACAAAGTTTGGTGAAGATTGGTTCCCTAGTTTGGGCAGCAAGATGGTAACAGACAGACCGACAGACAGAAACTGCCACTTATATATAAGATACTCTGATAGGTGGTTGGTGTTAGAAAGGGCATCCAACTGTAAAAACCCTGCCAAAACAGATACAGACATCTGGTGCAGGCTCCTGCATGGCTGGCTCTTGTCACACCGTCCAACCCATACCAGCCTGAAAGGCAGACATTAAACGATGATGATGATGATGATGATGATGATGATGATGATTATATATATATATATATTCTTTTTTGGAATGCTATATCTTGAAGCATACACATAAAGCTATAAACAACAGCATATAACTATTGTGTGCTTCAAGATATACTATTCCAACAAAGTATTATTTCACATTTTCTTGAAAGTTTATAAAATTCTTAGTAACATCATCATCATCATCATCATCATCATCATCATCATTGTTGAATGTCTGTTTTCAATCCTGGCATGGGTTGGATGGTTTCACAGGAGCTGGCCAACTGGAGAGCTGTCCAGACTTCAATTGTCTGCTTTGGAAAGATTTCTATGGCTGGATACCCTTCCAAACACCAACCACTTTACAAAGTGTTATGGGAGCTTTTTACATCCCACCAACATGAGCACATTTTACATGGCACTAGTACCTGCATAACAAAGACCTCTCAGCTGGGAGAGGGTGAGGGCATGGCCATAAAGGACATGCATGTAAGTATGGATGGCCATGATTTTACTTAGCTTGACGTGTCTTCTCAAGTACGGCAAACTGCCACGACTACCAGCCCCTTGTCCTTTCCTCAGTGAGGCCCAGTGTCTGAAGATTCTGTCTTACCACTTCATTCTACATCTTCTTGAGTCTACCCATTCCATACATTCCCTCCACAATTAGAGACTGGCACTTCTTTAAGCAACTATCTTCATCCATATATATCACATAGCTATCCCAGCAGAGTCTTCTCTCTTGCTAACAACATCTGATGCCTCTTATACCAAGTTCTCCTCTTAAATCATTTACACTCTGTCGTATGTGCATGCTGACATTACTCATCCAGCAGAACATGACGACTTCATTTCTTTCAAGCCTTCACATGTCCTCAGTAGTTTCACTGCCATGTAGCATAGCTGTATCTAACAGGCATCATATAAACTGCCTTTCATTCTGAAGGAGAGGCCCTGGGTCACAGCCCTTGGCTCACTGCTATGTAGCATAGCTGTTCATACACAGGCATCATATAAACTGCCTTTCTGAGGGAGAGGCCCTTTGTTACTAACAAAGGTAGTAGCTCTCTGAACTTTGCCCAGCCTGTTCTTATTCTAGCAACTATGCTTTCAGAGCTTCCTCCTCTACTGCTAATTTTGTTGCCTAGGTAACAGAGGTTATTTACAACTTCTAAGGATCCCCATCAAGTATTGAGGAAGTCTATTCTCTTTGCATTCTTAGTGCTTATTGTATCTGCACATATACCACAGACAAAGTCTATTTTCTCTGTTAACCTTCCTGTGATTACCAATAGTATGAATCAATTTTAGAAAATATAACAGGCTTATAAGCTCATATGCCTCTTATAACAGTGTACTGTTTTTGTTTAAATTTCAACTTGTAAGTAGTTTTTATATATGAAGAGGATTATCATATTTTCTATCCTTCTGTTCTATGATCACAACAGATACAACATGCGCTGTCAATCAGCATAGAGGAGCTCCTAAGGGCAACCAGTCTTGAATTCCTTTGTTATGGCTGGGGGACTATGATAAACATGAGGAGGATGATAACTGATCCTAGGTGAACTCTTACTTGTACACTAAATTCTTTGCTCATTGCTGACTTTCACCTTACTGACTGCATCCTTGTACATGCCTTGTACATCTCTCACCAGTCAGTCATCTATCCCTAGCTTCTACATTGTCCACCAGATAAGGGACTGTCAACAAAAGCTAAGTACAGAGATTTCTTTTTGGCTAAATCCTTCTCTTGCAGTTGCCTCCCCAGGAAGATACCATATACCATCAGTAGTGTTTCTTCCTGGCACAAAACCAAAGTTCATCTCATCTAGGCTAACTTTCTTCCTAATTAGTTGAACTATGAGTCTTTCTGTAACTTTCATCACCTGGCCAAGCAATCTGATAACTCTGTAATTATTTCTGTCCAAGGCATCACCTTTACCTTTGTAGCAGTTAACTATAATGCTGCTACACCAGTTATTGAGTGTGACTCCCTCATGGACAACCTGATTAACTAAATGGTTGACAAAGCCATAACTCACTCCACCAGATATTTTAAGTATCTCAGTGGTAACTGCTGAAGAGTCAGGGACTTCCCCTGTCTTCATATCTTTAATTGCTTTTCTACCAAGCTATGAGTCCCTCTGTTGGGCCCACATTAGGTGGATTCTTCTTCTCCCATGCATTCTCTACATTTAGCAGCCTTTCACAGTGGTACTTCCAGGCCTCTTTCTTTTCAGAATTACTAACTGCAAGTGATCCATCATCCATGCGGACACACTTCTCTCCTACAAAATCACAATTTTCTCTGACACACTGTTATGCAAGTCAAGATACCTTAAACCTCTGGTCCTCATACCACAGAATATTGGCAAGCTCCTTTCTTTCTGCTTCTCTCCTAGCTAAATATACCACTTCTCCTAGCTTCCCTCCTTGCTACCTGATACAATGTTCTGCTACCACCTTTCTTCCTGTCCTTTCAGTCTTGTTTCTTTGATCTCTGTCTACAAAGTGGTATCACAACATTCCTGGATTGGTTCTGTAGCACACCAACAGATGACAGCACACAGTTGTGTGCACAGTGAGAGCTAGCCGTGATCTTCATGAGGCATGGCAGCAAGTGACACACTGCCAAGGTTTGGAGGGGACTTTGCACTAACCACAAAATTTAGTCAGTGGCTCTCATTAAGTTGCCTGATCCTCATTAAAAAAAACACACACACACCTGCATGCATGCACACGCACACAAACGCATGCACACACTCACACACACACACATCTGCATGCATGCACACGCACACAAACTCATGCACACAAACTCATGCACACACTCACACACACATCTGCATGCATGCACACGCACACAAACTCATGCACACACACACACACACACACGCACGCACACACACACACACACACACACACACACACACACACACACACACACACACACACACATCTGCAAACCATTAGTGACCATGACTTTTGTTTTAGCTTTATGTAAACAAGTTATTTCAACTGACATATCCCTTGCAAGTTTATTTCAACTGACATATCCCCTACAAGTTTATTTACAAACCAATCTGAACAAGCTTCTATTTTTTAAACCACAAGAAAATGATACAAACTTTTCTAGAATCAACTTTGGGTAGTCATTGTCAATTTTCAGAAAGTCAACAAGATTGTCCGTTTTTACGATTTCTGAATATCTATAAATCTCTTCTTTATTATTCATTAAACTATAGAAAACATTCTCCTCAAAAATATATGTGTGCAAACTAATGAAAGATGTATAATAAGATGAAAATATCAATGCAAGAAAAATCAATATCAAAGCAGTTAAAAAGTTATGAAGCAATAAATTCAAGTAAGAAACAATAATTGCATCATACCATCATTCTCAAAGTTTATTTCTTCTGCTTTCAATGGGAATAAGTCTTTTACTTGATCAAATATTGATTCATTTTGTTCTGTATGTTCAGAGTGCAACGCTGGAGTCATTATCATTTCCAAGTAATTCTGTAAGTATAATACTTATATATATATATATATATATATATATATGATGTCCTGTACCCATATATGCATGTATATATATATATGTAGGTATGTACATATATGTATGTATATATGCATATATTTATATATTATTTATATTATTATATGATTGAATGCCACACATCCTTTTCCAAGTAAGTTTTATCTTAATAATTATGATGCGCACTCTTCTTCTTCTTTACTATCTCTTCTCTGTCTGTCTATCTCTCTCCCTCTCTTGTTCTTCATCCTTTCTGGTTTTCTCTCCCACCCTTCCCTATTCTTCTCCTCTCACCTTCACCATTCCCTCTCTCTTACTCCTCGACTTTCTCGTCGCTGACACGTGATCAGAGGGTAGCCATCTTTCCGACTACTATCTTCACAAAGACCAGACTAGCTTATCCTGTCTCTTCATAAGCTTGTCTCCTTAAGCATTCAGAATAATTTTTCCATCGTCTTGGCTTAACAGCCCTCATCGTTTGTTCTTGCTGTTTTGTTCTCATTGTTCTGTCTTTTACTGTTTGTACTTTTTTATTGTTTTTACTGTTCTTTCATTTACAAGCCCAAATAGATTAATCATAAAAGTAAGTAAATGAAAAAATGAAGAGAACTCACAGAATTGTCTTCTCGAACACTGGAAATGAAATCGAACGTTTCTTTTATTTCTTCTTCTGATACTTCATAAACGAACATTTCAAAATTACATCTAGAATATTTACAAAAAATAAAAATAAGAAAACGTTTGTCAAATGATCCTTGTTTTGAAAGATTCGTTTGGAAACATGTATAACTATTAAATATCACCTATAACATTTTATAATACATGGCATCAAAGCAAAGCTGACTCTTGATGACTATGCTAGCAAAGTATCTAATAGATTTTCATACAAAGAATAAGAGGTATTGTATGTTTAAATCTTAAGAATGTACAAAAACATCTGATACCTAACCCTAATTGATATATGAAAGTTAAAAATACATGATTAGAAGTTTAAAATAAATGTAGTGAAGTAGAATAAGAAAATAGACATGAAATTTAAAACAACATTTTGCCTTTACAACAGGTAATGAATATAAAAGCAGATGTGAAAATGATTAATTACTTGAGATCAAAAAATTGCTCTTCTGAAAATTCCATTCCCTCAGGTAGTAATAATGGATCCACTATTGGAATCATCCACAAATGGCTTAGAAATGTTGAGATGCCAGGCAAATTTAGAAGATATTCTTTGAAGGGTGTGCAGGAAAGCACTTCTTCTAAGTACAATTGGTATTCTATGAAAATAGAAAAAAAAATGATATTGACTCTATGATAATAACTTGCTATTTTAAAGTCTTCTAAATGAATATCTTCCCTCAAAATTTCATATTAATTTATGCTTCAAACAGCTTAATAATGACAAAGTTATTTTAATAAATTCTTCATTATTTAAAAAAATAATTGAAACAAAGGCATTGAATTTTAACAGAAATAGGGTAATGAAAGGATTAGAAGAAAATATCTTTTTGTTGCAAAAACTGTTAAGTAATTAATAAATGATGGTATATTTAAAAAGAAAATTTGTAATGGCTGAATTACATGAAGAAATCTGGCCATCCTGGGACAATACCTTGAAGGGTTTTAGTTGAACAAATCAACCCTAGTACTTTTTTAAAGCCTAGTTTTATTCTATCAGTCTTTTTGCCAAACTGCTAAGTTACAGGGACATAAGCAAACCAGCACCTGCTGTTAAGCAGCAGTATAGTGGGGAAGAAACACAAAGATAACATAAAGACATGCAAAGATATACACAAAGACACACACATGTGTGTGTGGTTATGAGTGTGTTAGAAGATATTCTTGTGTGTGTGGTTATGAGTGTGTTAGAAGATATTCTTGTGTGTGTGTGTTAGAAGATATATACACACACACGACACACTTTCAGATTCTGTCTACCAAATCCACTCACAAGACTTTGGTCAGCCAAGAGCTATAATAAGCTATAGTAAAATAAACCTGCCCTAGGTGTTACACAGTGGAACTGAACCTAAAACCATGTGCTGGGAAGCAAATTTCTTACCCAACAGTCACACCTATCCTATATGGTATTCATTCCTGATGGGACTCGAACTCACAGCCTCTGGATTAGAAGTCCAGTGCGCTATCCACTGAACTACAGGAAGAATGGAAATTCATATTTCATTATTTGTGTCTATGTCTACTTAGGCAAACTACCTACTCTTCTGCTCAAAGTTACATGACAGGAGAAAAAACAAGAAAAAAGAGAAAATCATACGAACCTTTGTTAACTGATGCTTTTATCTCAAACTGGTTTTTTATAACTTCCGTTTCAAGATCTGGTGTTTCACATACATCAAAAGGAGATACTTGTGGAATACGTATGATTTCATTGGAACTTGTTGAACTACAGGAGTTGTAAATTATATCAGTAGCATATATTGAAGGTTCTGTACTGCTGAAACATAGTCGTTGTCATTATTACGACAGTGAATGGACAAGAACAGTAAAGCACTAAATTAAATGTCTTATAGCTTTTAGCTGCAACCTTCTACATCTGATTTCAAATCCTACCGATCTATATAACAGTTCTTCTATCTAGAATTGGTAAAATAAGTAGTAGTATTGAGCTAAAGTCCAAATAGATTTATGGCTTTGTCTCAGTATTGAAAATCATTATTATTATTATACTTTACTTCTCATCCGTCTTTATGTTCTGAGTTCAAATTCTGCTGCAGTTGACTTTGCCTTTCATCCTTTCAGGGTCGATAAAATAAGTACCAGTTGAGCACTGAGGTTGATGTAATCAACTTGCCACTTGTCCTGAACTTACTGGCCTTGAGCCAAAATCTGAAACCATTATTATTATTATTCTTACTATAACTATTGTTATTGGTGAGCTGGCAGAATTGTTGACACACCGGGCGAAATGCTTAGTGGCATTTCATCTGTATGGGTGCCTTTTATGTAGCACCAGCACTTGTGAGCCCATAAGATTAGGAGAGCTCAGCTGGAGCGGGATGCAGGGGACAGGCCTGTATGCAAGAACACCTATGCTTTTATTTAGCTTGACATGTCTTCTCAAGCAAAGCAAACCACCACGAGTCTCAATCCTAGTCATCCCCTCTGTGAGTAAAAATATAGAATGCTTCACGAATTTGTGTCATCCTTGTGAAGGGGCCATGCTAATCTTCTCTGTATTGTTCCAATTTTAGTATATGTACTGCCATATGTATGACATGCTTTTTTCTTTTTTCTGTCTACCAAATTCCCCTCACATGGTTTTAGTCAAATCAAGGTGATAATGGAAAATATTTACCCCAGGTACCACACAGTAGGGCTGAACCTGGAATTGCATAGAAAACTTCTCAGTCATGCAGCCACAACTCAATTCTTTTATATGTTACTTTTTCATTGTAATGTTAATAATGCTAATAAAAAAAAAAAAAAATGGAATCTTTTTCTTTTTTATTAGTCAAAAGAAGGAGAGGTTGTGTTCTTGATTCTGAAGACCTTCGTAAATTTGTGGGTTCAGTTGATGCAGTTGATATTCAGCTTGAACTTCTGTACATTGATTAAGAAAGAGATGGTTATTTTCGGTCTATACCACCTTCGCTTTTATTTAAATCTATTTATATTTTTAAATTGATTAAATCTAAAGTCTAAGTACATGTATGGTAATACAGTTCCTAATGTCATTTAACCCCTGATCAGTTCTGATAGAGCAAACTTAAGACCGAATATCCTTTATCTTTTTCAAGCTTATCAAGGACTACATCATTCAATTTGTTCTTTTTCTTTACTTAAGATGATAGCGTGTGTTTGACGGAGATTTGGTTGCTTTGCTAGTAGGTCAAGCAATTATGTATAAATTTCCTGAGTTCTTCCTATTTTTTATTTTGGTGACAGTTGCAGCAGCATAAATAATATGGATAAAGCATTTGATAGTATCTGATAAATGAAGGAAAAATATTTTTTTATTGTCAATAAAGGGAAGCTTTCACTCAAAATAAAGAAATATGATATTTCTGGCATAACGTTTCTTTAAAATACTTAGTTACTTCAACAAATAAGCTCTCGGCTTATTTGCAAATTATCACATTGATTTAGACATCTATATAATTCATTTATATATCATATTTCTTTATTGGTATCAAGAGGAAACAGATGTCTTTCTTATTCATATTATTTAACTTTTTTTTTTCTTTTTTGGCTGTCCATTTTATTTCCCTTCAAGGTTTATGCCTTTATCATTCAAGAAAAGTTGATTAGAATAGTATCATCCTCCTCTTCATCATCATTTGGCATCTGCTTTCCATGCTGGTATGGGTTGGACAGTTTGACTGGAACTGGCAAGCCAGAGAGCTGCACCAACTTCCAGTCTGATTTAGCTTGGTTTCTATGGCTAGATGCCCTTCCTAACACCAAACCACTCCAAAAGTGTACTGGGTGCTTTTGATGTGCCAACCAGCACAGGTGCTTTTACGTACCAGTCACGTGGCACCAGCATAAGCCATGACTACAATATCACTTGGCTTGACAAGTTTTCTCAAGCACTGCATATCACCAAAGGTCTCAATCACTTGTTATCAACTATATGAATAATAAAACATTGGTATTTCGTTTTTGGATTTGGTTTGCAAGATTCTTTATATGAGTTCGTGTGTTGAAGCATATTCTGTTGTGTCTGGGGAGAGTCATTCTCTTTTAGTGCCTTATTATTTAACACACTCACCGGTAAAATTTCCACTTATTTCTTATTTTTATTTTCCTAAAATTTTCATTGCGTCTTGCATTGGTAATTATTTTTATATTTTAGGAAGTTGTTGAGATAGCCAAAGTTTGCCCCGATCAAACAGACCTATAATCAAAAAGCATTCTAGCTGAGATGATCACATCCTTTTTTTCAGGTATAATGTGTTTAGGACTACATTATCCAATATGTCCTTCCACTTCTTAAGACTACAGGTGTGACAGGGAGAATATTATGGTACTATTTCTAGCAGAGCGAGCAACTGTACTAATGCTCTTTTCTAGGCTCATATTTTAAGAAATTTATGAAGACTAATAGACGTAAGGTGAATAATTGCTTAGCTCTGAGATAGAAAGGAATAAGTAGGTGGGTTTCTTAATAGCTAAACACACCTGTGCATTATAAAACTGAAGAAAAAATCCTTCATAGTGGAATGATTTTTCAGAGAAGAATTTAAGATGGTATTGAAATAGATGCAAATGTGGCTGTGTGGTAAGAAGTTAGCTTCCCAACCACATAGCTCCAGGTTCACTTCCACTGCATGGCACTTTTGGCAAGTTTCCTATAGCCCTGAGTCAACCGAAGCCTTGTAAATGGATTTGATAGATGGAAACTGAAAGAAGCCCATTGAGTCTACTATATATATGCATATCTATGTGTGTATCTTTGTATTTGTGTTTGTCTCTCATTACCAGTTGACAACCTCTGTTGGTTTGTTTATGCCTGGTAACTTAGTGGTTTGGCATAAGAGACTGATAGAGTAAGTACCAGGCTTAAAAACTTAAGTATTAGAGTCGACTTATTCAACTAAAACCCTTCAAGGTTGTGATCCAGAATAGCTGCAGTCCAAAGACTGAAACAAATAAAAGAAAAAAGATATAGTTTTTCCAAATTGTTGCTGAATCTTCCGCTTCTTTACCAAACAGGTCTCCACCAATTTTTGCAGAAGCTTTCAACTTCATAATTCTTTCTTCCCCACTCCATGTGTCTCTCCACTGCTTCTTCTCCACTCCACCTATCTCATCACCCCATTTATTGTGGCCTAGTGCTAAAACTTCTCTGATCGTTCTAAATTAAGGCTACCACTTCTCACAATATTCCTTTTATTACCCTCAAACTATGTGCTCAACAGAGAGTTTCTTTCCTCATTAGACCGTCTCTCTCTTCTTTCAGAGATCTACAATAATGGACTGAATCATGTCCAAGAGTTTGCTTTGGCATGGTTTCTACAGCTGGATGCCCTTCCTAATGTCAACCACATTACAGAGTGTATTGGGTGCTTTTCTTATGCTATTGGCACTAATGAGGTTGCCATGCAGCTTACAGGCCTACAAAACCTAAGGAGAAGGATTTTATACTAGCAGATGTGGGGTAAAGTGGAGGTGCAATGGACCAGTGGTTAGGGCAGTGGACTCGCGGTCGGAGGATCGTGGTTTTGATTCCCAGACCGGGCATTGTGTGTGTTTATTGAGTGAAAACACCTAAAGTTCCACGAGGCTCCGGCAGGGAGTGGTGGTGACACCTGTTGTACTCTTTCGCCCCAACTTTTCTCTCACTTCCTGTTTCTTGAGTAACGCTGCAATGGACTGGTGTCCCATCCAACTGGGGGGAACACATACGCCATAGAAACCGGGAAACCGGGCCCATGAGCCTGGCTAGGCTTGAAAAGGGTGCATAAATAAAAAAAAAGATGTGGGTTAAGGCATGACAGAAGGGAGCAGGGGCAGAGTAGAATCTTGTTGTAAGGGAGTTACATGGCTACTCACATTTAACCCCTTAATATTCAAACCAGCCATACGGGGCAAACATATTTAAATATTTAATTTTAAATATTTGAAACTGGCCAGATCCAGCCTCTCACCTCAACCCTACAATGTCATTCTAAAACTAAACAGTTGCGTCACAGAAATCTCTAAACCTCAAGATATTGCATGATTAATTCAGAACAATATAAATAAGGCTCCGGCTGACAGTACCCGGTATGGGCCCCTATCCAGGGTTACAGAAAGGAGACAACCTTCAAAGAAATCCGGAGTGGAGCCCCGTAGGCAGTTTAGTGTTTGACTCAACACTCTTCCAGCAGCTCCTGCAACCAAGCTGTGCCAAACGTAATGCTCTGTACTCCTTTGGACTATGTCAGCAAGGTCGAGAGAGGAATTCTGACGATTGGGCTACCTAGGATTTTCTTACATCTAGCCCAGGCCTGCACAAAACTGCAGATGAAACTGGAGAGGACATGAAATGTAAAAACCAGACTGGATTAGTTTATGCACAACTCCATTGTCGCCCAAGACAAAAGGATGCCAACAACAATATTTGACAGAATAATCTGAATACTAAAGGGTTAAAAAGGGAGTTGGGAAATGAGCCAATAGTAGCTGAAAAGAAATCAATAATGGTGATGAGGTGTCCAGATGACACCCTGCAAGGCTTGAGGTGAACGGAAGTGAGTGGGATAGAGAAACAAGAAGTGGGTGGAGGTTTGCAAGCATGTATGGTGGGGAAGAGCTGGAGGGAAATGGAAAAGGGGAGGTACGCAACATCTGTAAGGATTGGGCTGGGTTGGGTTGGGTTGGGTTGAAGGGTGGATGTGGAGGTGGGAATTGCCGATGGTGACTGAATTCAGGAAGTAGAGGGATGTAAGAAGAGAAGAGCAACAGGATAGCAATGATGACATAGTTGACATGGGGAGGAGAAGGGAGAGATGATATGTTTGGATAAGGTAAAAGAGAGAGAGAGAGACAAGCATAGGTGCATGAGGACAGAATCTGATGGCCCACTGAGGGGATAGGAGAGATAATATTTATGTATACTTATTTCTTTACTACCCACAAGGAGCTAAACACAGAGAGGACAAACAAGGACAGACAAAGGGATTAAGTCGATTACATCGACCCCAGTGCGTAACTGGTACTTAAATTATCAACCCCGAAAGGATGAAAGGCAAAGTCGACCTCGGCGGAATTTGAACTCAGAATGCAACGGTAGACGAAATACGGCTACGCATTTCGCCCGGCGTGCTAACGTTTCTGCCAGCTCGCCGCCTCATGTATACTCACACACACACATGGGTGATTTCAATTAATGCTTGTATCAATAATTTTCAAAATATACTTACAAATTTAATTGTTCCAGGTGATTATTTAAAGTATCATTTCTTAAAAAATTAAAATTTCTCTGAATGTCTTCATTAATATTCATGTCAGAATATAATTCTAGAGGTAGGAAGCCTAAATATTAAACGGAATAGTAATAAAACCAAACAATAGTAATATCTAAAAGCAACAATTTGTGAATAAAGAAACTGGATATTTTTTTTAATATTAAAGTATGTGTGCTGTATTTTGAGATAGAATATATTACTATGAAGAACAAGAAAAATTCATTTACAAATGCACACATACACGTATGTACATACATATATTCATACATGATGATAATGATGAAATATGTGTGTGTGTGTGAAACTGGAGGGATATATTATCCAAGTGGATACTGTGGTAACTTTCAGTTAAGCTCACTTACCTCACTCACACAAACACATGCATGCACTCAGACACACACACACACACACACACACACACACACACACACAACACACACACACACACACACACATACACACACACCTGTCAACCAACTTCACTCACAACTATAGCATAGAACATTCATTAGCTGACAATGTTCTCACAGTGGAACCAAACCCACTCCATGATGTCATCTATAATGATAAAAGTGAAAGTCTGTCTGGGACCCCTGTATATCAGTCTATACTTTTTAGAATCAGGATGATCCCGGGATTGAAAATCTGTTCTTCATTTAGTTCTTGAACATCCAACATTGGGATCTGATTTAAAGGCATTTGGGTTGCTATTTTTAGCAGGAAAAACTTGGCTGATTCATGTCACCTTTTATTCATTAAATTGGCCATAAAGGCCTTACAAAGAAAGGAAGCTGTCTGATTCATGCCACCTTGGTTGACATTTGTCAGAGATCAATGGGGAGATAAATGATATTCACTTCATTAATTTTACATCAAGGTAAGAACTTTGGAACAAATTGGCCAACAGTTGGGATTCAATTTGGGACTGGAACAATAGAATGATTGCATTAGTGTTTATTCTCATCTGTCCTTAACCTTTGATCAAGCACCACCAGGGTAGATAATCATTATAGACATACTATAGTCATGCTATTTGGCTCTCATTAGTTTTGGGCTGTGGGCCCAATTAGCCCTCAATAGAAGCTAGCTTAAAAGTTTGCACAGAGTGCAACTTTTAAGCTAGTGTATAATAAATGATAAAAGCAGAGTTACAGTAAACATTAGGAAGTTTAAGATAGAGATGAGTGTCTGTCAGTGATCAATTCTTGACTATCTCTCTTTATCTTTACTACTAAAATCTTTACAAATAAGTTCAGGGACATATACTTATGAGAGCATCAACATGCAAATGATGTTGTTCTCATTACAGAATTCATTTAAAACCTAAAAGTCAAAATCTGATCAAAATTGAGTTGAAAACTTTGCTGATGTTGTGATAGTTAGAAAGGTGCATTTTTGTTGTTTAAACCATCACTTGTTAGGTTTGTAAGCAGAATAGTGATTGAGTGTGGTGGTCTAAATCTGTTCTGTGGTTTAGAGAAGTGGGGGTGCTGTTTAGTAATGTCAAAGATTAGACTTTTCTAAAACATTTGAAGGGGTACACAGGAAAGTATGGATCTGCATGATACTACAGCACTTAGTTCTCAGAATTGTTATTTTCCTTCAGTTTTCAGACTTTAGGAACCTAAGCAAATGTAATGTGAACAGATGATGCATGGTGGCAGAAGAGCTTCCTTGACTTAATAACATAGTACATAAAAATAATTAAAACTTGGTATAAATAAGCTAGGTAAGACACAAGAAATGTAGTCTTTTCAAACAGATTAACATAAGATACATATATATGTGTATACTATCTAAGGAAATCAGTCTAACCCATGCCATTATGCTAAGGTAGGTATTAAATTCTAAATAATTATGTTAATGATAAACCATACATTTTTAGTACATAAAATCAGTATTTACAATAATACTTGATATAAAATAACTTTTTTAATTACCTTCTTTCCATGGTTCCCGTATCTCATGTGTTAAAGGTATGCCTTTGTGAGGATAGAAACTAACTTCTTCAAGATGGTGAGGAATAGGCAATAATGAGATACTAAAAAACACAGACTGTTTTTCTTGTGCCTGTAGGATGATAAAAACAAATGAAATTCCTCAGTTTATTAAACTTCTCTATTATACTGAATAAAACGATTTTTGTTCATGGGTAGTAATTGTTATTTCCTCTTTGCTTCCCCCTAGAAAGTATGAAAAATGGTTAATATTTCCTTCAAACTTTGCTTTTGTTACATTTATTCAACTTAAAATCTGTAATTAAAACAAATTCATTTTATAGGACTCAATAAACAAATTATTTGACTATTTCACTATTTACATCCACAAAACATTTTGAGCAGTTTAAACTCTGACCATTAAGATTATTATTATTGGATGTGCACAAGCAGGGGTGGACTGAGAGTATTAAGGGCCCTCGAGCATAACTGTTTACCAGGCCCCTTAGCATTGATATCAGTAAAGTTAACATGTAGGGTGTGGGCCCCTCTGAATTCTGGATCCTAGGGCAGTCCCCGATTGACTGATGGCTCACTCCACCCCTGTGCACAAGCTACAAATGTGAACTAAGAATCAAAATTACTAAACTAATAGTAACACCATTCTTATCCACTATGGCATTGATGCAACCAATTAGAATACAGTGCAAATGCAAATATTAAATAATTTTTCATCATTACAGATAAGTTTGAGAAATGATAGTCTTATTAATAACAACTCATTTCAACTATTTGGACAAATTTATAGGACTTTTTCCTCCAATTATTTCATTTACAATAGATGATAGCACAAATATAACTATTTTAAAGAGTGTGATAGAATAAAAAAAAAGATGCAAAGTACAAAATTTAATATCAAAATACAAAATATCAGGGTATACAGTGTATAAATACTTATATTACTTGATTTCTCTAATGGCCACTACAAAAACAATATTTTAATTATAATATCCTCAAGAACTTTTATAATTTGCTTTGATTATTAACTATCCAGTATCTCAGTCAAATCATAATGCTATAAATATTTCCTTCCTTAAATAGTATAATATATTGTTGGGAGGTGACTCTCGTTAGGAAATAAGCTTCTAGGAAATTTATATAACTAACTGTACTGGCCACAGTTTATCTTGTCAGATTCTATATTTGCTTCATAGTTGGTAATAGGGCATGCAGCCAGCTACAAAAATAATTGCTCTAACAACATGCAAATGCCTAAATCTTCAAAATAATGTCCTGTTCATAAAGAAAAAGGACACAAAAAAAAAACATAAGAAACGCAAAATTTTGATGATTATGAAGTAAGTTTCCTTCAATATCAATCAATGAGAAAGTGTGCTTGTTTTCATTTGAAACATATTATCTAGTTAGATCAAAACTTAAGACCTCAATGCATGATTCAGCAGGATGTTTCAGATTAAACAATAAACTGTTTTGAAAGTCTAAGATTTCAAATTAAACCCATCCATATATCTATTTCATTTGAGTGTTTCATATTCTGAAAAACAAGCAATTACTCCTTCAATAAAAATCAATAAATTATTGTTAAGAACTTAATTTCTTGAGTTTCACTATTGCCTACACTTGTAATCTAAAGAGCAATCACATCTAAGATATTTTTCACTTCTTTCATGACATATGAACAATAATTATAAATTATTTCAATTAATTTATTAGAAAAAAAATTACTTACATGTTGAAAATAATCAATTCCTAAGAATTGAGGCATAATAGTTGTCAGTCAGAAAATAGTAAGTACACTTATCATAAAATGTCAGTTCATTAGCAGGTCTTTCAAATTGATTGCTACTTTTCAACACATGTTCAAGTCTAGAATTCAAAAGAATTGTATAGTTATGATTCCCAGGTTTTTTCAAATTTTGAAAATTATAATATTTTAGATGTTAAAAATTAAGTAGATCAGGAACATTAAAAATTAAAGACTTTGTAAAATTATTTTACTTTAGCTCAATGAAAATATTCTGCTTAGATAACTAAAAACATATTTCTATAATAGTTTTTATTTATTCTAATTTTAAAAATTCATTTTGCTGGCATTGTCATCATCATTGACATTTTAACATCTGTTTTTAATGTTCAAATGGCTTAGATAGGAATTCATGTAGCAAGTAACCACTTGCCCTGGCTACATGTAATGTCCTGTGAAGCCCATTATCCTACATGTTTCCCACATCTTCCTTTCCTAGAGGTATTTTCCAATGGTATTGCTCGCTACCATTTTACACATAAACCTTTCATCCATTTGCATCTAATGTTGATACCATCACTGGGATCTCACTAACACACTATGAATAATGTTTATCATCTCTAACAGCTTTCTCAGCTCACTTATGCTTTGTCTTTCATTGATGTTAAAATTTCCCTTCCGGCATGCCATTTCTCTCCATCTTCCACAAACCCTCATTCAGTGCTTATGTCCCACCATTCTGTAGCATCACACTTTAATCACATTCTTCATACTACCTTGTCTTTTACTTGAAAAGAGACAACTTTCATTACAAATAGAAGCAACAGTTCCAAGCACTTCAACCTCTCTTACTTAGGCAATATTTTCACTACAACACTTCAAATACTAATTAGATAATCTTCAAAACAGAAATTATAAATGTCTTATAAACCATCTGAGGAGTTCAGGGACACATTTTTATTGGTATGTTCTACAGCTGACAACCATCTAACACATCTGAAGTCCTGTTCTACTGCCAGCTTGACAGAGAGCCCATAGAACTGTTGAACATCCTTATTTTCACTGAGTGTTTCGTATTGAGTTCCCACCTATTCCTTTCCTACATATAAAGCAATTGTACTATGAAAACCAGAAGAGTTCAGGAAATAGAAACCTGATGAAAACCTGGATACTCATTATATCCTTCATTGAACTAGCTCCCAAACCTAACTTTGCAACAGTCACCCTCATATATAACCTGCAAGGCTCTCATAGAGCATTCATCTTTATTTAGTTTCTTTGGTGCTGAGATGACTTGAGAGTGAGGGTCACTGCAAAAGGCCTTCTGTAGATCTATAAATGCAAAGTAGTGCAGTTTGTTCTCAAATAAAAGCTTCTTTTGTTGTTGTTGTATGTCTAGAAAATGGCATCTGCAACATAACACAATACTGAATTCAATTTTATACATGCAAATTTCATATATGTGAACAATGCAAGCAAAAATTACTAAAGCTCTCTCAGTAAATTTAAAGACTTGGTCCATCAGTGGTCTCCGTAACTGCAGGTCTTCTTTTACTTGTTTCAATCACTGGACTGCAGTCATGCTCCAGTACTGCCTTGAAGAGTTTTAGTCACATAGGTCACACCCCACCACTGGTACTTTTTAAATTTGGTTCTAATTTCATCAGTCTGCTTTGATGAACAGCTAAGTTACAGGGATGTAAATGGCTCAATACCAGTGCTCAAGTAATGGGGGAGGGGTGCAAACACAGATACAAAAATAAACATGAAAACACACACACATAGATATATACAATGAGCTTCCTCACAGTTTTCACTGACCAGATCCACTCATAAGGCATAGGTCGGACTGGGGCTATGGTGTCATGCAGTGAAACCACATGGTTGCAGAGTGAGCTTCTTAACCGCACACTGCTCCCAAAACTCATATAGTTATTGACACTATATGAGATTCCAATGACAAGCATGGAAAGGGTGGAGAGGAAGGTAAATAAATATCACTGAAGGTGGTTAGGTGTGCCACAAGCTTTACTTCAATAAGCATAACAACTAGACAGCTACAACTCACCCTGTCATCCATAGCGGAAGAATTCAAAAAGTCACAAAATGAAAAGTTCTAATGATGTACAGTAACTTGCAGGATGAGCTTGTCAGACATGTTGGTATTACAATAAGGGCCAGGTAAAAGTGGGTAGCTAGCACCAAAGTCCCTCTGGCTGAAGGCAAGCTGGAGCTACATAACATCATTGGAGTTACATGCAGAGGTCACATGTAGGTTTTCAGTTCTTTCCGTTTCCAACAATGGTAGAAGGCAGACATGAGGGAAAGGGGGGGGCGTGATCCAGGTAGAAGTATAGAACCAGGAGGAAGAAAGGTCAAGAGCTGCGGAGCTGGTGTCTCAGGATGCCTGGATTAAATGGGACCTCCCTAAGATCACATGAACAAACCTGTGGAAACTGGAACCTTTCTGCATCTCGCTCCTGCTGCAGATGGTATATGACACACTCCCAGCACCAACAAACCTGCACAAGTGAGGTTTGAGGGAAGACCAGCTGTGTAGGCTTTACATAGAAAGGGGCATGCTGGTACACATCTTACCAGGGTGCAGAATAGCACTTTTTCAAAGAAGATATAAGTGGCACCATGGTGGCTCAAGAAACATCATTGTTAAGTTCAAAGAATTCATGAAAAAGGAGAGAGGCCAATCATAGCTTATGAAAGTGGGCCTAGGAGAGAGACTACAGTTTCCCCAAGTTGTCCATACAACACTAAGGCCAGACGTGGTTCTATGGGAAAAACAGCAGCTGAAACAGTTGCCATGCCTCAAACTGCTTACAACAATGCTGCCATAAGCAAAACACAAGTTTACAAGTGGTTTTCATGCTTTAGGAATTGTTATTAGTTGCTTGAAGACCAATCTCATCCAAGGTAACTGTTGACCTCATAACAAAAATTCATGAACTGATCTTGGAGGATTGTTGCTGGACAATTGATGAACTTGTTGATATGACTGCTGTATCCTGGAGCTCCTGCCAATGAATTTTGAGCCAAGAATTGTGAATGAAAAAAGTTGCAGCAAAACTTGTGCCTCGCTTGCTCACAGAAGATCAAAAGCATTCACGACTGAATGCGTGTCATGAACTGAAAGAATAGCTGGAAGTTGATCTGGACCTTTTTTTGAAGGTCATTACTGGTGACAAAAGCTGGTGCTATGGCTACAACCTGGAAACGAAATAGCAATCAAGTTAATGGAAGCATTCAATGTCACCATGCCCCCCAAAAAGCATGTCAAGTGAAGTCCAATGTCAAGATGATGATTTGTTTCATCGATGCAAAAGGAATTGTCCAGTGATAAAGTGGAATGGGGTGGTTTCATCATGACAATGCGCGTGTACCCACCGCCTTGAGTGTGAGACAGTTTTTTACCAAAAAATGGCATGACCCCCATTTACCAACCCTCCTTATTCACCCGGTCTTACTCACTGCGACATTTTTTGTTCCCCCAAATGAAAAAGTCCTTAAAGGAAAACGTTTTGCAGAAGTGGAAGAGAAGAAAAAAAATGACAGACGTTAAATGGCATCAGGACTGCTTCAAATAGTGGAAAACGTATCTGGACTATTGCATTGCTTTATATGGAGGATACTTTGAAGGCAGTAAAAGTATAAACATATAAAACTAAGTGAATAAAATAATATTGCAAAATTCTGGTTTCTTCTGGGTCCCCCCCCCACCCGGATCTTTTCGGTTTGAGCGGCAGTTTTTTCTAGCGGTGTCATATGAAATTGTCACCCATAATTATGACCCTAGTATCGATCTATTGCATTTTAGGGTTAGGGGTGGGGGGAAGGGTATCTTTTTTTCTTCAGAAATGTAAATAAACCCAATCTGTTTCTTAAACGAGGGACATATTCATACGGCACAGAATGTATTCACCTCAATAGACGTCAATGATTGGTTGAAATTGCAGAAATTGAAGAAAAAATACAACAAATATCTTACAAACTATAGAATTTTCTCAATAAAGCCAAGAGAAAAAGATGTTTTAAAAACACATTCTACCAGTATACGAAGTTCAAAAGTGTTTAGTTACGTGGAAATTATTTTAAAAAACTGACGGTCAAACCGAAAAGATCCGTCCCTGCTCCTATATACATACGACGGATTTTTTTTCAGATTCCATCCATCAAATCCTTTTCACGGGGTTTTGATTATCCCAGGAGCATGGTAGATGACACTTGCCCAAGATATCATGCTGTAGGACTGAAACATAACCAAGTGGTTGGGAAGCAAACTTCTTATCATACAGCCATGCCTAACTTTTAACAATATATCTCTATATATAAATCTTTATATATAAAAGTCAAGTTGTGTGTCTGTCTCCTACGATTTAAATTCCTAACTACTCTCACATTTTGCGGTGCAGTGTAACCAAAATCGGGTATCTTATAGTCGTGATTCATATCAAGCCCTTCTGGGTATTAGCGCGCATCTACGATGAGTCTACGATTAAAAAAAAAATTACCATCATTTTTTTCCATTTTAATGCATTTTTCGCTATTATATAAGGGAAGTAACTCTCTAAAAATGTCGACGATGAGTCAACGATTTTTAAAAAAATTTATAAAAGAAACAAACTTCCTCGGCTTTAACAATGTTTGTTTGCGTGTTTGCGCGCGCGAATGTATGTGTCTGCGTATGTGTGTATAAATGTGTGTATGAATATGTATGAATGTGTGAGTGTGTGTGTGTATATGAATGTGTGTGCCGGTGAATGTGTGCTAATGTTGCTATCGTCTGCTAAAAATATTTCAGAAATGGAAGACATTTGAAATTCCAAATACGCATGTATCGCGTATGTTACTACCTATTTATGGTATAAAATAAAATTAGATGTAATTCAAAGAGTAACCATAACAATAACAAACAATATATCGTTATATTTTCTATTTGTAGATTAGAAGAAAAAGTAAGTAGCTCACTTCATCCGTTAGCTATACTGTTAGACCAACACAAGTGACCCACCGACTTTATTTACTTATAACTTTCAGAAAAAATTTATGCTTTTAATAAAATTTTCATCAAATTTTCTTCAAATTGCAAAATGGAATTTAATGTAAAACAAAATCCCCCCAAAAAATGGTAAACACGCACACATAAGTAGACTGAGGTCAAATATTATTTTTTCAAAATTTCAACTTTTATTTTGTAAATATTTGTGGTCAGTATAAATCCTTAAAATCCTTTAAAATGTTTCAGCCCGAAGGCTGCGACCATGCTGGGGCACCACCGCTGTATTTTTTTCTTCAAATAAAATCCCTAAATTCCCATATAATCAGAATTTGCAGCATCTGAAAAGTATCAGTAAAACATTTCACCAAAAAGTATCCATTCTTAAAAAAGTTACGTAGTAACAAAGTTCGGGAGAGGGACACACTTTTGTAGGTATGCACATATAAATAGGATAAAATCAAATGTAGTGTAATTTATCCATTATATTTTCTACTTTTAAACTGAAAAATATCAGAGGGTGACTCACTCTCTGTTACATATAACAGAGTAATTTACCTAAAATTACAATCGTGCTGTCCTTAAAAACAAAGGAAGAATACATTGGATAATGTCATAGATTAGTCAATAGTAAACTGTGATCCGAGGGACTTTCTGAATGACACGTCTAACAAAATATTTTCTTGGATTTTTATAGTAGGTTTTTATAGTTGGATTTTTATAGATGAAGCATGTCCCATCCCATACGACCCGCTTCTCGAAAAAGGTTGTCTGTTCTAGGTATACAAGGCGGCGAGTTGGCAGAATCGGTAGCACGCCGGGCTAAATGCTTTGTGGTATTTCGTCCGCCGCTGCATTCTGAGTTCAAATTCCGCTGAGGTCAACTTTACCTTTCATCCTTTCGGGGTCGATAAATTAAGTACCAGTGACGCACTGGGGTCGATGTAATCGACTTAATTCGTTTGTCTGTACTTGTTTGTCCCCTCTATGTTTAGCCCCTTGTGGGTAGTAAAAAAAAAAAAAAAAGGTATACAAGATGATGTGGTCAGGGCTGGAAGGCCTTTGATCAATAGACCTGCTCGATCAGAACTGGTCAAGAAATATCAATAACAACAAGCCAAAGATGTAAACCTATTTTGATTATTTGCCAGTTTATCTTCCCCAGATTTTCTATGAAACGTTTTTATGTCTTTCCTCTAGAGATCAAAAATAAAATCCTTTTTTAAATCTTGATTTCTTTTAAACTTAACATTATGTGATCGTTTATCGTCGCATCTAACTCTTGTCTTTCATATGTGCTGTCATGCAAGAATCCATAATGAAATAATTAGTAAAATTGGTGAAACATTATTATCTGAAAAATCCTGCAGAGAAACGAAAGTAAAACGGCAATCAGTGTATAAATGTTATTGAAATCGTTCGCCAACATTCTAGAATCATTAAAAATTTACATAAATGCTCAAACCTGGTTCGCGATTGTTAGAATGATGCAACTTATTTACGGGATTCCTTTCAATCGTCTGCTTCTAATTGGTTCAGAAATGGAAAAGAAGTTTTGAAACACGCCCGCACATGTACGCACACACACGCGACCGCACGCAAACACACACATTCATACGCAATCACGCATCTTTTGTAACTAGTTTCTGTCTTTGGACTGCGGCAATGCTGGAGCACCAACTGGACGAGTTAAATCAAGCAAATCGCCTCGAGTACTCTTAATTTTTTTACCTGATACTTTTTCTGTCAGTCTCTTTCAGCCGAACTGCTAGGTTAAGGCGTTGTAAATAAACCTATACCGGTTGCCAAACAGTGGTGCTGGACAAAGCACGCACACGTACGCGCGCACTTACACACACACACACACACACAGACACACATACACACACACACACACACATACACACACATACACACACACACACACGTACTTCCATTGTCTTTCATGTCCATGAGCAAGTTGAACAGAGAAACACTCAAACACACATTCACACACACACTCATTCATGCACACATACACATACGTATGCATATACATACATAAATACACATACATAGTTTATATTTTCAAGAATTACTTACGTTTATGCATTTTTTGTGTATGTATGTGTATGTATGTATATTTATGCACGTGTTTATGAGCTTGCATGCATATTTGTGTATGTATGAATAAGTCTATGTAAGAGCTGAAAAAATTTTAAAGAAATGTAAAATTTTTGCAGAAATTGCTGAATAGTTTCATTTTGGTGATACCATCTCCAAAGTATAGCCATGTGACCGCGTGTGTACCGTTGGCGATTTTTTTTTCCTCCGTCTTCCCTTCTCTGGATCTTTCCTTTTCCTATGTTTCTGACGAAGAGCTCCGCTCAAAATGTTAAACCCTCCTTCTTCCCTTCCTTCCTGAGCGTCCAATAATACTATATTTGCTCCACGTCCTCGCGTTGTTGTGTTTTCTCTTTGCGTTTTCATGTTTAGATTAACTTTATATATAATTATATATATCAAGTCATTAAGAATGAAATGTCTGACTTTGAACTGAAAGGTTATTTTACTTTTGAGAGAAAAGTTGGGCATAAGAGGAATCAACTGTAGCATGCAAGAGAGAAGACTACATTGGTTTGGACATGTGATGTGTATGAATGAGGACAACTACATAAAGAAGTGCTGATCACTGAAATTGGATGGTACCCACAGAAGAGGGAGACCCAAGAAGACATGGGATGAAGTGGTAAGGACCAATTTCAGGATGTTGGGCTTCATGGAGGAAATGACAATGGACCAAGGTGTCTGGCGATATAAAGTTCTTGAGAAGACCTGCCCACATCAGCGAAACTGAGTTCTAGAAGCATTGTGTGTCCCACCCATACTTAACAAGAAAACTTCTCATACATTCTACCACAACAAACCAAACTATGTCTCTACATCTCTTCTCTTCCTTACATTTCCCCTTTGTGCACTATGCTTACCTCCCACTCCCCAATTCTGTCCTCTTGGTCCAATGCCACAGTATCATTGCTCCCCACGAGTCACCGAACTCTGTTTTCCACCCACCTTTCCTGTGTGCTCAACCTATATGTAACAAGAAAACTTTTCACTCACACTACCCCAACAGACCAATCTACATTTCCACATCTCTTCTCTTCATCACATTTCCTCCTTCATACACTATGCCAAGCTCTCACTGCCCAATCCTGTCCTCATGGCCCTGTTCCTTAGTATCATTGCTATCCAGTAGCCCCCAGACTATATATACCCAGGTTTTCACTACTCATTTACTCCTTCAAACTCTTTAATCACACCACACTTCCTTCACAATATCCTGCCACTTATGGCATTTGAACCTCAAGGGTATGCCCTGACACTTGCCACCATCTATATCTCTCTTTTCCTTTACTCAACCATCCCATTTATATTTTGACCCTTGTCCCTTGTGAGTATGCCCAGCATTTTGCCACCATCTCTATCTTGCTGTCTCCCACTCTCTCCTTCTCCTGCACTTCCATCAGGTTGGGTAATCATGTATTTCTTTTGCAGTAGCGCACCTGTTTCTGTATTCATTCCTAATCTCATTCTCTCTCCAGCCGGGTAACCTTGTACTTCCTCTACAGCAAGAAGCCTGTTTCTGTCTCTCCATCTCACAATAACCATTCATCATCTGACACAAGATCATCTCCTCCAATTCCCCCCTCTCCTTTTGAAAGTTTTTTTTTGTCTTGCAAGTACTTGGTGACCCTGTCAGTGTAGGTGTCACTTAAAAGCACCCAGTCCACACATAAAGTGGTTGGTGTTCAGAAGGGCATCCAGCTGTAATAATCTTGTCAAAATTGACCTCGCCTGTGCTTGTGCCACACAAAAAGCACTAAGTCCACTCTGCTGAGTAGTTGGTGTTAGGAACGGCATCCAGATGTAAAAATTCTGCCAAAACAGTTACAGAAGTCTGGTACAGGCTTCTGCCTGGCCAGCTCTTGTGGAACCGTCCCACCCATGCTAGCATGGAAGATAGGCGTTAAACGATGATGATGATGATGATCGCAACAAAAAGCAATGAAATTAATCAAAGTTTGCACCTAAATTATCAAAGCAATTTTGCCATTTTATCAGTAGCTTATTTATGCCGGCAGCGAAGAATTCTGGAGAGCAAGAGGTGATGAAATCACAAAAGGCTGTTTTTGCATCTTCTTCAGATTTGAAGTTTTTTCCTTGCGAAAAGTTGTCTAATGCCTGGAAAACATGATAGTCAGTTGGTGCAAGTCTGGTGAATAAGGTGGATGACAAAGTACTTCCAAGTCCAGTCCCTGTAACTTGAGTAGCGTTGTTTGTACAAAATGTGGTCAAGCATTATCTTGCAAGAAAATTGGCCTGCCTCTATTGACCAAGCTCAGTTGTTTAATTGCAAGTTCACTCATCATTTCATCGATTTGGTTGATGTACACATCTGTTGCAACTGATTTACCAGGTCTCATGAAGCTGTAGTGAATGACATCAGTGCTGGACCACCAAACAGACACCAATAGCTTTTTTTGGTGAATATTCTTTTTAGATTGTGTTTTGGCACTTCGTTTCTATCCAGCCACCATGCAGAATACTTGCTATTGTTGAAAAGAATCGATTTTTCCTCACATGTAACAATACAATGTGAAAATGGTTTGCTTTTATGTTGTGACAGCAAAGAACAACAAGTTATAAGATGACATGTTATTTCATGCTGGTTCAGTTCGTGTGGTACTCACTTGTCCAGCTTCTTCATATGGTTGGGAAGCAAGTTTCGTAACCACACAGCCATGTCTGCACTTATTTTTTTTTTTTTTTTTTTTTTTTGTACTTGTTTCAGTCATTTGACTGCGGCCATGCTGGAGCACCGCCTTTAGAGTACAGCAGGGATCACCACCTCCTGCCGGAGCCTCGTGGAGCTTTTAGGTGTTTTTTTCGCTCAATAAACACACACAACGCCCGGTCTGGGAATCGAAACCGCGATCCTCCGACCGCAAGTCCGCTGCCCTAACCACTAGGCCATTGCGCCTCCACTTGCATATTCAAAATAAATTCTGTCCATCAAATACTATTACAGTATTGTTATTAAATATTTGGTGCATTGGTGTACTAGAGAAGGCACGCCCACAACAGAATGAGATCCTAAAACCAAGGTGTCATGCATATATATGTATATATATGTATATATATATGTATGTATATATGTATATCTTTATCTCTTATTTGTTTCAGTCATTTGACTGTGGCCATGCTGGGGCATGACCTTGAAGAATTTTTTTTTTAGTCAAACAAATCAACCCCAGTACTTACTTTTTTAAAACCTGGTACTAATTCTGTCAGTCTCTTTTGCCAAATCATTAAGTTATGGGGACATTAATACAAGTGGTGGTGAGGGACAAACACAGGCACAACTTTTGCCCCCATATATATATACAACGGGCCTCTTTCATTTTCTGTCTATCAAATCCTCTTATAAGGCTTTGGTCAACCTGAGGCTATCGTAGAAGACATTTGCTCAAGGTGCCATGCAGTCGGATTGAACCTGGAGCTGTGAGGTTGGAAAGGAAACATCTTCCCATACAGCCATGCCTGCAACTGTATACACACACAGTGTGTATACAGCTGCAGCGAGCTGGCAGAAAAGTTAGCATGCCGGGCGAAATGCATAGCCGTATTTTGTCTGCCGTTACGTTCTGAGTTCAAATTCTGCCGAGGTCGACTTTACCTTTCATCCTTTCGGAATCGATAAATTAAGTACCAGTTACGCACTGGGGTCGATGTAATCGACTTAATTCGTTTGTCTGTCCTTGTTTGTCCCCTCTATGTTTAGCCCCTTGTGGGCAATAAAGAAATATATGTACACACACACACACACTTTGTTTTTATATCTGGTTTGCAAGATTCCTCATGTGAATTCTTGTGTTGAAACAAATTTTGCTGCGTCTGGGAGAGGCATAGTGCCTTAATATAGCACATTTATCAGTTCAGTTTCCACTCATTTATTTATTCCTTCTATTTATTCCAGAAAGCTTTTTTGTCACTGTATATATATATATATATATATATATATATATATGTAAAAAAATACAAACTGGCACAAGAACGCAAAACATTTAGAAGACGATACAAAAAACACGGACGGGACATTTGAAGCCTTCAATCTTCAGTCAAGAACTGGATCATCCTCGCAATTTCGCCTGATTAATCTTGAGATTGCTCCAATCTGGCCTGCCCTAAAGGAAAATCTAAGCCAAGCGCATTAGATTCCTTGGAAGAAAGCCTCGAATGTATACAAAACAAGGATGGAAAAACGGACAATGTTACACGAATAAGAATAAAAACTACGTAAAAACAATAATGATAATAATAATAACAAAAATAGGACGTCACAGACAGGCGTCTTTTGACAGGACAAGTAAACTTTGAGCTGGCGTGTTAGAAAAATGCCTTATGGCAGAGAGAGAAAAAAATGTGTCTTGCTGTAACGACTGCTGAGCATGAAAGGCCGGCACTGAAGCTGAATAACTTCTCACAAAATGTTTCTCAGCTTCAATATATTTTACTCAAGCTTTGGCATTCAAGTACTATATTACTTACCTTATGAACACAATGCTTCCATCTGGTTCAGGAATCACAATGATGATCTTCTGAGCAACACCTAAACCACAAAGCCACACATCTTCACAATATCACTAAATCCAAGTTAATGTTTCCCTTATAGGGTTTCAGAATAAGCACATACCCTGCCACCACCCCTGCCACCGCAACCACCACCACCACCACCACCACCATTACTTTTCAAATTTTATGCAGTGAAGAATAAAATTCTATGAACATCTTTTTCCTGAAATTTCAATTAAATTTTTTTTTTTATGGCTGTTAACCCCTTACTTTCTTTGTTTTGGAATATGTAACTAATTGTATCTTTTCCATTTTGTCCTTATTTTCAAATTCTAAACATAGGAGGTTAAAAAATTCCCAGATTTAATCTCCATTTCAAATTCTGAAACTGGCTGTAACTTTATGATTTTTTTTTTTTTATATAAATGTTTTGGTTTTTTTTCTGAATAACGTATGCTTTGAATGTAGATTATAATTCTGAAAATAATAGATAAATAAATAAATAAAATAAAATAAAATCACAAATCAATTTTCCATGACACATTATTGCTAACTCTGAAATTCCATCATTCCTTTGATGCAAGCACTTAATTTTGTGACAGATGTCTATGATTAAAAGGACTTTTGTTAGAATCAACAATCGTATTTTTTTGTTAGGTCACAAGTCATCAATTTATAATTGTTCATATTTGATTGACAAATTTTAAACAGATCATAAAATTTGTCACATATTAAATCGGTCAATAATTTTTTAACTCTTGTCTTCATTCCAAATTTACTCATCATTTACCTTTAAAAAAGCAAAAACAAATAAAATTGACCCAGTGGTTAGGGCAGCAGACACATGGCTGGAGAGTTGCAGTTTTGATTCCCAGACCGGGCGTTGTGTGTGTTTATTGAGCGAAAACACCTAAAAGCTCCACGAGGCTCCGGCAGGGGGTGGTGGCGACCCCTGTTGTACTCTTTCGCCACAACTTTCTCTCACTCTCTCTTCCTGTTTCTTGAGTAACACTGTGATGGACTGGTGTCCCATCCATCTGGGGTGAACACATACGCCATAGAAACTGGGAAACCGGGCCCATGAGCTTGGCTAGGCTTGAAAAGTGCGACGTTTTTTTTATCCTCTCTTATAGAAATAAATCTAAAACATCAGTTTTCTGACATTTTCCAATTATCTCTATTAAAATCATCTCAACATTTATTCAATATGTAAGATATCACATATCTACTCAGCGATATTATTCCTCCACACCAAAGTGACTTCAGCTAAAAGAAATGCTATGAAGAGTGCTTACTAACATTCTGTGTTGAGGGATTAAAAGGCATCAACATTACAAATTGTTTTAGGTCCATCAAGATGCCCATTCTAATACCACCATCTGGTTTGTGGATACCTTTAGCAGAGTTTACCATGTTGCAAGCACTTTCACTAGGCTTTTGGTTTGAAAATAACATGGTGTCTTCACGCATATCTCCCAACTGCATTTTCCTTTGTTTTGCCAGTCTGCTAAAAATAGTAAACAAATCTCCCACAAATCATGCTTACTATGTTGAAAAAGGAAAGAACATTGGATAATGTAGTTCCAAATACTCCTCAGAAAGCAGATGGTTGTGGCTGAAATGCTTTTTATCATAGATTTGCTCGAAATTCATCAAGGTATATGAACTACAAATGAACTACAAATTCTATTCTACACTTGAAACATAAATTTCTCATCCCTTATTTCTGACTCATTTTTGATCTCTAAATAACACTGTAAACTTTGCTCCATATTTTATGCTTTCAGGATCCACTCTCTCTTAACCTCTCTCAGTAATACAACTTCAAGTTATACTTCCCAGTTTCTTAAAATTCATCTGTTGTCTCTACTTATCTTCCAACTCCTCTGTTTGCCATCAACTATTTAACTAGTTCACTTCCTGATGATATCTATCTAATCTTATCTCGCTCTTGCCTCCAAACATCAACATACACTTCCTCCTGGCTGTTACGCACCTCTCAGATTGAGGACAAAGCGTGTTTTTACCATCCAACATTTGCACAAGTTAGCATCCAGGTCTATTCTTATCCATTTCCCTGGCAGATACAATGATACAGGGTGTTTGGGCTAAATTTGATGATTTTTTTATGTTTCGTTTTTCAAGAACTCTCTCTATCCGCTCAGTCGAAGTCGACTCTCGGTCACTCGTTGGATCAGTGTCCTCCAATCAGTTCTATCCCAGGCCGCTTCTTTCAGATTGGCTATGTCCATTCCGGTATCACTCTTGATGGTGTCAAGCCAGCGGGTTCTTGGTCGGCCTCTTCCTCTCTTGCCACTGACCATTCCGAGCATGATGTCCTTCTCCAGGGATCTTCAAGAACAGCTCAATTACATTGGTGAACAGTTAAGAGTGTTGGAGAGCATAAAGATTAAAGTTAGTTGACATGGGAGACTGGAAGCCATTTGAATATTAGATAAAAGTTACTTGTATCATGATGATTCACACCAGGCATCAAAATGCCAAAATGACTGCTACTCAATGCTTTGTGCACACTGTAATGGCTGTAAGACAGACATGGACAGCTGCAACAGAGACTACAAAGCCATGGCCAGCAAGAAGGAACACAGCTGGTGTTCTGACTGTGTCCACATGCTGGAATTCATCCCAACATCTTTGAACAGCGCCTTAGGCTCAATTCAAATGATTATGTAAAGCTGCTGGAGACTGTGGTCAATCTTTGGCTGGAGAAGGTTGCTGCTGGAAGGCCATAATTTTTGCTCTTATTTTACTCAGATGGACCCTCCCAGCCATTCAATGTTTAAAAAATCCAGTTATCTATATATATATAAAACTGTAGTTGTGTGAGTGTCTGTCTCCTACGATTTAGATTCCTAACTACTCCCACATTTTGCGGTGCAGTTTAACCAAATTTTGGTATCTTATAGTCGTGATTAATATCGAGCCCGTCTGGGTATTAGCGCGCGTCTACAATGAGTCTACGATTTTAAAAATAATTTAACATCATTTTTTTCCATTTTAACGCATATTTTTTCGTGTGTTGATGGCGGCGGAGTTGGCGTCCATGGTCACACCTGCACCTGTGTTGCTTCTCCTCCTTCTTCCCTCCCTCGTGAAGCTGTGGGGAAGGGAGTGTAAGGAAATCAACGTCGTAAAGCGTTGTCAAGGAGACCAGCGTTCTTTTAGAACAACGACTTCATGGCTTGAAGACACAGAGTCAACGATTTTAAAAAAAAATTACCATCATTTTTTATTCCATTTTTAATGCATTTTTTTGCTATAACTCTCTAAAAATGCTTATATAGTTATTTCCCTTACAAACCCGAGCAACGCCGGGCGATACTGCTAGTATTTATATAATAAATATTATTAGGAATTGTATAAAAAGTATTTTGTGTACAGCAAGAAAGATAACCAATTTATTGCAGATAAATTTTAACAACTAAATCTTATATGGATCCCCAAGGGCCATATGGACCCAGGTTGAGAACCACTGAACTAAACCCTTCAAAGTGGTGCCCCAGTGAAAGTAAAAGGTAAAAGATAAAAGATGCTATATTTATCTTTGCTCAAGCTGTTGTAAGGCAACACATCCACCCAAAATCTCCTTAGGCCATAGGTACACAAAAATGTTTCAATCTGGTGATACTTATCTTTATTCTAGGTATGGTTGACCGCTAGCTTCTCAGGGAAAGGCTTCCCACCCTTTGACCAGTTATACTTTTAATTCAGCTATGTACCCATGTAAAATCCTCACCCAGTTAATTTACAGTGTACTCGATGACCAACATGCATGAAGGTGCATGGCTCAGTGGTTAGAGTGCCGGACTCACAATCATGAAGTAGTGAGTTTGATTGCCAGACCAGGCTGTGTGTTGTGCTCTTGAGCAAAGCACTTTATTTCATGTTGCTTTAGTTCACTCTGCAGCAGAAATGAATTGTGACACCACCGGTGTCAAGCTGTATCAGCTTTTGCCTTTCCCTTGGGCAACATTGGTGGTGTGGAGAGGAGAGGCTGGAATGGATGGGCAACTGCTTATCTTCCATTAAACAACCTTGCCTGGACTTGTGCTTTGGAAGGAAACTTTCCGGGTGCAATCACATAGTCATCCATGACTAACATACAAGACAAGCAAATTTCATCTGATCCACATTCATACCACACAATCTTGTCATACAATGCTTAGCTGAATCAGATGCAACACAGCTTTCAGAGCATTGCTATCAAGCAGATAAGTTGACTGAGTATCTAACATGGTCTCAAGTGATTGATGGCTTTATTTAGACCTTTAATCGCATCTAAATGATTTCTGAGTAACTAGGATGAAAACAAGATTGATTTTCTTTTCTGTTTTTGAAATTGTTTACATTTAATATCATTATTGATTTCTTACTTAGATACATGACCAGATTTCTGCAGGGGGAGTGGGAATAATTACTTGAATGAATCTCATTGTATCACATTACTTATTTTATTGAATCTGATAATATGGAAGCAAATCTTTCCTTAGATCTCATTTTGATTGATTTTTAGAATTTATAGGAATGAAACTTAATACTGACACTGCACTGTGTCTACAACCTGCAGCTATTAGTGTCTTCCTAGTGGCTTATTACATTAGCACAAGGCCATAAATTTTCAGAGGTGGGGTTAAGTCATTTGAACCAACCAAAGTACATTTATGCATAGAAATAAATGACAAAGTCAACAACAGCAGGTTTTGGACTCCTGGACATAGAAGAAGATTAAAAAAAAAAACACAACTATCATTTCTGTCATTTGACCATTTTTCTGTTGTTGCTTTTTATAATAAATAATAGGGTAACAAGTTGGAAGAAATGATAAAACTTCTGAATAATTTAGTTTCATCCTTCTATTGAAATTGTGAAAATACTAAATGAAGTATTAGTAATATACTGAATTATTATGTTGAAGTGAATTTGATTGACTATATGATGTTCAGTATACTGAATGGTATCACTTGAAAGTTTTGTAGAAGAGCCACAGCTTCTTCAAAAAATGAGCTTTGTATCTAAAAAGACCAATATGAAAGAGAATCAGGTTTTAATGTTTCAGAGACAAATAAGTTTTTGTTTTAGTTTTGATATGGCAAAAGAGAATTAAATTTCTTTTCTTTAAAGGTCATTTCTTTATTACTATATCCTGCTGCTGCACCATGAGGAATTGAAACCCAAATGTATTTGACTGTTTTTTTTATCTATCTTGTGTTTCACTTAAATTAGCATCTAAACAGTCAAGTCTTCTTTTGTGTGTGAAATGTCAAATCTTACATCAGAGCAATAACTATAATTAAGTACAAATAAGGCGATGAACTGGCAGAAACATTAGCACGCCAGGCGAAATGCATAGCCATATTTTGTCTGCCATTACATTGTGAGTTCAAATTCCACCGAGGTCGACTTTGCCTTTCATCCTTTCGGGGTCGATAAATTAAGTACCAGTTACGCACTGGGATCAATGTAATTGACTTAATCCCTTTGTCTGTCCTTGTTTGTCCCCTCTATGTTTAGCTCCTTGTGGGCAATAAAGAAATATATAATTAAGTACAAATGAAAACAAAAAAAGAAAAATCAGTTACATTGATATATCTAACTTTATGACGAGCAAATCACTTCAGCCATACCTTAAACTTGAATTAACTTTTTAGCATTTCAATTGGCCATATGTAACCCAAATATTCTACTTGCTTTATGTTCGAACCAGCCAGATCCTCACATTTGAGAAACCCAAATGACTGAAAGACACTGCAGCAGACTGTAAAATCAGTTCTAGATTCTGTGCTTTCATTGCTGCAGTGTTTTTTAGTTGGGTTATGGAAAAAATGCAGCAGGAGTGGCTGTGTGGTAAGTAGCTTGCTTACCAACCACACGGTTCCAGGTTCAGTCCCACTGCGTGGCACCTTGGGCAAGTGTCTTCTACTGTAGCCTCGGGCCGACCAAAGCCTTGCGAGTGGATTTGGTAGATGGAAACTGAAAGAAGCCCGTTGTATATATATATATATATATATATGTGTGTGTGTATTTGTGTGTCTGTGTTTGTCCCCCCCAACATCACTTGACAACCGATGCTGGTGTGTTTACATCCCTGTTACTTAGCGGTTCGGCAAAAGAGACCGATAGAATAAGTACTAGGCTTACAAAGAATAAGTCCTGGGGTCAATTTGCTAGACTAAAAAGGCGGTGCTCCAGCATGGCCGCAGTCAAATGACTGAAACAAGTAAAAGAGAGTGATTCAAAGCTCTTGAAGACGAATAAGCTGATTCTTCTTTTGGAGGATGCCATAACAGGTTGTTGGTCCTCTACAGAATAGTTAGATGATGGGGCTACCATCTTGGTCACCATTAGTCTGGAATTTCCCTGGGAGAACATCCTGCCTAAGGTGACCCTACCAGGAGAAATGCTCCAGATGATAATGATCTCTCAGATCTATGGAACATGTAAGACCTTTCACCTCAACAAGGCCAGATCTAGGACGGGTATAAGTTGATTCAGCTCTTGTAATTTCAAATTTAAATCATTGATTAAAAATACTGAATCATTTAATCCTTTTTGACTTTCTAATTCTATAACTGGAATAGTTTAATTTCATCTTGTTCTGCTTCAAGGGCATTCAAAATTTCTTAAAATTCTGTTGTTTAATCCATTATGGTGATAATACATTTTGGTATCACTTTCATCCCATCATTCATTATTAGAGAATGTGTGCATAAATTTTGTTGATGACTACAACTATAACACTAAGCTATTAGAGTCACTGTTGAAGGTTCTCCAATTCTTTCACAATTAAAGTAAAAAAAAAAAGCTTTTTGGAACTTCACTATAGATAGTATATCATCCCTAATTATGGCACTAAGTTTTTGATATGTGTAACTGAAATCACTTATTGTTGATTAGATATTAGAAATAAAAAAGATTTTTGCCTCTGGCAGTTCCATGCAACAACTTTAAAGTAAGTTTTTTACTATAAAAGATGTTATTTCATGTGGAAATATAGCCAACTGTGTTGCATTTACTATATATTGCTTTTTACTTGTTTCAGTCATTAGAGTGACCTTGCTGAGGCAGTCTTGAAAAGTTTAGTAGAACAAATTGACTCCAGCACTTATTTTTAAAGCTTGGTACTTATTCCGTTGGTCTATTTTGCTCAACAACTAAATTACAGGGCTGCAAACAAACCAATGCCAGTTGTCAAATGATGACGGGAGACAAACACACATACATATATATGTATATAAATATATACACACACATAATGTGTTTCCAAACAGTTTCTGTTTACCAAGTTCTTTTACAAGGCACCACTAGTTGGTCTAGGGCTAAGGTGCAGCGAAGTGGGACTGAACCTGAAACTACATGGTTGCAAAGTAAGCTTCTTAACCACACAGATATGCTTGTGCTTATATATATATATATAATCTCATCTACAACCATTGAATAAAACACTAATTCTGATTTTTCTTGTTTCAATAACAATATTGAAATTGTCCACCATGATAAAATTCTCAAGCAACCTGATAATTTCCTGAGCCCTGATAAAACATTCTTGAACAATGTTTTTTCTTTTATATAGGCAGAAATGATCATCCATGATAAAAAAAACTTCAAACAATTTGACTGTTTCTTGAGTTTAAATTCAGATGACAGTAGCTATACGGTCTTTCACACACTCAACTTTGATAAGCTGGTTCACTTTCTTTACAATTTGCTCTCACACATCCTAACTTGCTTGAATTACAGAAGTATTTTATTTATGTCTTTTGGAAGATGACTGCTGTTTGTATAAAGATTCTTTTAACAATACTAGCTTATATAACAGCAATGCCCTTCAGATTTTCCTGTGCTTTATATTTGATCAAACAGTGGTGTTCTATATTTTAGCTTTTAGAAACTTCAACCAAATCTTTTTTTAAATGAGACACTTTTTATGTATATATATATATGCAAAAAAAAAATCCCGTTTTTCACTGAATATATCTGGCAATTTGTTTGCTTTTATTAGTAGAAGCCATTACAGAAAAGAGTTATTTCTATGCACTTGATATTGATTTTAAATCTTTTTAAAAATAGGCAAATGAACCGTAAATGTTGCCTGTATTCAAAATTATAGTATTAAATTTGTAATGATGCACTGGTATGCTATCATAAATAGTGCCTCTTTAAAAAAAAAATTTTGATATTTGGATATGATTTATAGAACAATTTATTTTTAACATTTGGATTCTGATTTTCTTGCTAATGACTCACTAATAAAGTGGAAATTACACTTATTTCAGAATAATGCACTTTGCCAAGTGACATAAAACCATGGCATAGCATCTTCATTCTTACTTTTTCTATTCTTGCTTGAGTTGGATGAGACTGAGACAGTATTCTGCTGTTGAGTGTTCTTCCCATCACCGACTCTGTATTGTTTCTCAAGAAAGATAATATATTGGTACAGGCGTGGCTGTGTGGTAAGAAGCTTGTTTCTCAATGACATGTTTCTGGGTTTGGTCCCACTGTGTGACACCTTAGCTAAGTGTCTTCTACTATAGCCTATGGCTGACCAAAACCTTGTAAATGAGATTTGGTAGACAGAAACTGAAGGAACTGGCAGAAACATTAGCACACTGGGCGAAATGCTTAGCAGTATTTTGTCTGCCGCTACGTTCTGAGTTCAAATTCTGCCAAGGTCGACTTTGCCTTTCATCCTTTCAGGGTCGATTAAATAAGTACCAGTTAGCACTGGGGTCAATATAATCGACTTAATTCGTTTGACTGTCCTTCTTTGTCCCCTCTGTGTGTAGCCCCTTGTGGGCAGTAAAGAAATAAGAAACTGAAGGAAGCTTGTTGTATATATATGTGTGTGTGTGTGTGTGTGTGTGTTTATATCCATGTAACTTAGCAGTTTGGCAAAACAGATCAACAGTACCAGGCTTTAAAAAATAAATACTGGGGTTGATTCAACTGACTAAAAATTCTTCATGGTAGTGCCCCTGCATGGCCACAGTCCAATGACTAAAATAAGTAAAAGATAATACAGAACGCAGAAAAAAATTATTCCCAAGACCAAAGAATGCTGTGAGTGGTGAGCACCAATGGAAGGAGGGGGGGGCTGTTAAGATTTGCTAGGGTTCCATTTTTGCCATGATGGAGAAGTTTTCTCAAGCACAGCAAATCAGCAATCATTTTGGTCCCTTTAAATTTCCTTTGTGAGGCTCAATATCTAGAAGCCATTCTTCACTACTTCAGCTGTCTTCCTGAGTCTCCCTCTTTGACAGGAAAACTGATAAACCACTAATCCCTCAAGGAAAATGGTCTTGCTCAATATATAGAAAAGGTGTAGATAGAAATCCCATACCCAGTGTTCAAACAGTGGACATGTAAGAGATGCAACAGAATCATAGGAAGGTTGAGACTTTGTGTGGCAGATATGTAGGAGCAATAAACTCTAAGAACACACAGGAAATAGTTTTTTCTGAATGCCCAGGAGGATCCATAGAGAAAGTAGATAGTACCTGTAAGCTAAATTTCTCCCCTACCACTCATCTTTCTAACACCCACTCCTCCTACAATTTCTCTTCCTGACCTCTCCTTCCATCATGTTTAGCACTCACTGCATTCCCTTCTATTCTCCACCTCTATCCATCTGTCTCTGTTTCATACTCTCACAAACTTCTTACCTATCCACTCACTCTGACCAATTTTCTGTACTGCTTCTCTTATATTCACCTCCCTGCAACTTGAGAGGACATCTCTTTCTTTGTCAGCTGGGGTAACTAAGTAATCTTCCTCTACAGCAAGACACCTTTTTCAATCCCTCTATTGTACCTTAATCTCTTGTCACCAGGGCATCCAGCTGTGGAAACCATACAAAAGCAGATATTGGAACTTGGTGCAGTCCTCTGGCTTGTCAACTCTTATCAAACTGTCCAACCCATGCCAGCATGGACAATGGACATTAAATGATGATAATGATGTGTGTGTGTGTGTGTATATATATATAATATATATATATTATATATATATATATATATATATATGCACACACACATCATCATTTAACATCCATTGTCCATGCTGGCAAGCTGCACTGGACTCCAGTCTGATTTGGCATGGTTTCTATAGATAGATGCTTTTCTTAACGCCAACTACTTTACAGAATGTGCTGGGTGCTTTTACGTGGCACCACCATGAGTGCTTTGCACCACCAGAGGGACTGGTCTTAATACTTCTGCTGCAGAGTATGAGTCTTCTTGAATACAGCAAGGCACCAGGCACCTTGATCTTTATACAAGTATACAGAGTTGAGTGTAAGTCCGTTAATCATTAATCAATGAAGTTAACATTTTCATTAATGATTTAACTATTAAGTAAGTCTGAAAATCATTATTGGATTAATTAACTTCTGTTACATTTAGCTTCCATTAGTTCAAGTCTCTTAACCCCAAAATTTCATAAAAACTGGTAAATATTTAAAAGTCTCTATTGTTTTCAGATTATTTTTGCATATTTAATATTATATGCATCATTCTTTCAACCCCGATATAATGCTACTTGTCATAATAAATGACTCGTTTGTACCTCGTTTAGCCTTGCCTGGATCTGAAATCAAATTCATTGGCTTGTTCCTTGCAAAGGCAACGGGAAATTTCTTTGTTCTATCAAGAGGGAACAGTCTCCACCACCCTTCCCACCTTTCTTTTCTGGAAAAAATTATTCCATACTTAGTATGAAATATTTACCGAAAGAATAAAATTTTGTAGCAATTATAACATTATTTTAATTAATTCAAATTAATGTAACTCATCTTGAAAAGTGGAAAAATTTTTGTTGGTTGCCATCTGGGATAATTTTAGTAACAAATTAGATAAGTAAGATGCATTAAGAATTTTCAATTTTAGTGTTTATCCATAATGTTATTGCTTTTACACATGTTAATTAAATTTACCTACCCATAAAAGTCAAATTTACTCAGCAAGATCAGCTAAAATTACATAACTATAAATTAGTGGTATATAAAGCACCCACTGACAAAATTTCAAATTTGTATGTAAAAGCTTTACAAAGCTACAAGCAAATATTGTGGACACCCCTCTTGAACCTTAATGATTCAAAATAACATGAACAAATAAGCATTACATTTGACAGATTAATATGAACACTAAAGATGTTTTTAGGGTTTTTTTTCTTACTCACACACATAACATGGCCTCACTCGGTTGGGATTATATGTGTGTTACTTTGATATCATCATTCCATAAAATTTGTTTATGGGAAGAAAAATATTGAAAAATATCAATAGATGTGTGAGTGAGAAAGAAACAAGGAGGGAGGTTTTGGGATGTGCTAGAAACAACAGCCAGATTTCCCTTAAATCACACATTTTCCTCTGAAATTATTAACAATTTTCTTTTAAACCAAAAATGTTTCTCTCATGAGTTTTAAGTGTGTAGTGAAAAAGAAAAAGGCCAAAATTGTTTGGGATTGGAGCAGTGAAGGGGTGGCAGGAGTGCAAAAAAATAAATTTTCAAAATCTTTAATCTTTTTTTTTTTGTGAAAGATGCTCCCCATCAAACTGAAGACTTTAGTGAAAAATATTGGAAAAAATCCCTGTCAAAACGGAGAGATTCCAACTTGCGTGGGCTGTCTGATCTGAAACTCTATTTTCCAGAAACTTCCCACCCACTTCCAAAAATTATACCTATAAATTTCTTTGTAATCATAATCTACACCGAAAATGTCAGGTCATGTGAATTTTCCAAAACGCCTCTCCTCAACCCCTCAAAAATGTTTCCAACAAATCTTCACATACACTCAATCTACAGGATATAAGTGATTATTTGGTAAAAGTTTCATTAAAATGTATCCATTTTTCTGGAAGTTATGAGGTAACAAAGTCGATGGGGTAGTTAATGGATTAACGTTAACTTCTGCTACATTTTCAAAAAATTAATGAACTAATGAATAGGCACAGGAGTGGCTGTGTGGTAATTAGCTTGCTAACCAACCACATGGTTCCGGGTTCAGTTCCACTGCGTGGCATCTTGGGCAAGTGTCTTCTACTATAGCCCCGGGCCGACCAATGCCTTGTGAGTGGATTTGGTAGACGGAAACTGAAAGAAGCCTGTCGTATATATGTATATATATATATATATATATATGTGTGTGTGTGTGTGTGTGTGTTTGTTTGTTTGTTTGTCCCCCTAGCATTGCTTGACAACCAATGCTGGTGTGTTTATGTCCCCGTTACTTAGCGGTTCGGCAAAAGAGACCGATAGAATAAGTACTGGGCTTACAAAGAATAGGTCCCGGGGTCGATTTGCTCAACTTAAGGCGGTGCTCCAGCATGGCTGCAGTCAAATGACTGAAACAAGTAAAAGAGTAAAGAGTAATGATTAATGAAGTTAACTTTTCAATTAACAGTGCCCAACTCTGCATATATACATATATATATATACACGCACACACACACACACACACACACACATATATATATAGGCGCAGGAGTGGCCGTGTGGTAAGTAGATTGCTTACCAACCACATAGTTCCGGGGCTTATTCGCACTGCATGACACCTTGGGAAAGTGTCTTCTACTCTAGCCCTGGGCCGACCAAACCCTTGTGAGTGGATTTGGTAGATGGAAACTGAAAGAAGCCCATTGTATATATATGTGTGTGTGTGTGTGGTGTGTGTGTATGTATATGTTTGCGTGTCTCAACTAAAGGTGGTGCTCCAGCATGGCTGCAGTCAAATGACTGAAACAAGCAAAAGAGTAAAGAGTATATACATATATATATATGTGTGTGTGTGTGTGTGTGTGTTTGTGTGTGCATGTGTGTGTTTATATCTCCTTGTCTTAACATCACATTATATTATAAAAGAGGGTCATAGTCATTTAAATGATATCATTTGTTTCCAATCTTAAACAAAAAGATATCCAGCCATAGGGAAATATTATTTTGCTTAGAAACAGACATGGCCTGGTGACAAGAAAGGCATGAGTGTAGAAAATCTGCCTCAATGAATTCTGTTTCACCCAAGTAGACATGGAAAAGCGTACATTAAAACAATGATGAAATAAAAAGCAACATTTCAGTTTATTATAACCATACAAAAATATAAAATATACAAAATACATTTCTCTGTAGAAGAACCTAATTCTGTGATAACTGAAAAAGGGAGTTATATGACTCTTTTGTAAAATGATGTGGATCAACAATTTGCATGTGCCTCTTGGAATTTTCAAACTGGTGACTAACTTCATAAAATCCTTTGTCTCCAGACAATATTGTGAATTTGATGTGCTCAGGTAAACGTTCATCCATCTTTCCAACCTGTTAATTAGATTGAGTTATAGTAATAGTATTACTTAGTGTTAAATAATGATTAGTAGCACATTGGTTATATAATTATAGAAATTTTGAAAGAGGGATATAACTGAATGTTTATATCATCAATTTTATAAGGATGAAAGTAAGCTATAGAAGGATTTGAATGCTGAGCATATTAAGCATGGAACTAGAAAACTCTTTGATGTTCTGGTTTTACCATTCTGGTTAATCTGTTAATAATAATAAAAATAAATAAATTCCCAAGAAAAAATTGTTAACAGAATAACAATATTAAAAACTAGTGGTTTGCTGTGCTTGAGAAAACACATCAAGTTAAGTAAATATGCAGTTGTCTTTGCATACAGGCATATCCTCTGGATCCCTCTTCAACTGAGTGTTCCTAATCTTGCAGGCTTGTGGATGCCCATGCCACATAAAAAGCGCCCGTGTCAGTACCATGTAAAAGCACCCATGCTGGTGTTGCATAAAAGCACCAAGTACACTCTGTAAAGTGGTAGGCATTAGGAAGGGCATCCAGCCATAGAAGCCATGTCAAAACAGACATGGAGCTCAAGTAGTTCTCCAGCTCCTGCAAACTGTCCAACCTATGCCAGCATGGAAAACAGACATATGGTGATGATTTTGATAAAACGTCTACTCATCACAGGTACTTAAGTATGTTGACATACCTGTAATTGAAAATATTAACTGGAGCACCAAAAATATCTTAAGCTAGCTTGCAAAAAATTGAACATCTGTAGTCAAATGTGAAATGGACACAGTAGAACAACACTTGGATATCAGGATTTAAAACCTGTTGTCAATAGAAACCCTACCAGTTTCCCCACCCCATTTCCTTGCTATTGCTTTCAATAATCAATAGAATTACACTGTTGATGACAAAGTACAGGAGATCCCAAATGATACAGTCAAGTATGCTGGCAGTGCTGAAGCACTAAGTGAACCATTCCAGCCATTGACTGGACTTGAAACCTCAATAAAAGATATACAGATAACTAAACAATAGTCAGATATCCAGAGTAATAACCAACTGAAAATAATGTGCACTAGCATCAGGGAATGTAACAGTATAAAGAAAGAGTTGCCTTCAACAGTGCTGAAAGAGAATGTTTGCATTGAAATGATATTTCAAAAACCACTGAGGTAATTGAATTTATTTACATTTCTGCAGTAGAAATGTAAATAATTTTTTTTCCTACAGAAAACCAAAAAGAAGTGCAGCAGTGAACAATTGGCATAGAAACAAGACTTTAGAGACAGATTGAAGCCCACAGAAAGAACTTTCCATAATTAGTGAGCTAAAAAAAAAGGTTCTCCATAATGAATACAAACGTACACAAAATTTGGAAAGCACATAAAAATAGCCAAGAATGGTAAAAACCAACACAGCAGATGAAGGTGAAGGTAAAGGCTAAGGATTCAGAAAGTGAATAAATTGCTACTTCTGAAAAAAAGAAAAAAAAACGGATACAAAACAATGCATGAAGAATAGCAGAATAGACCTTTTGAAAATAAAAACAAAAGATTCAATTAATTTTTTTAGTTAATAAGTTTAAGGGATCAGAAAACTCCTAAGTGGAAATCATCATTAAGGCCAAAAGCTTTTGGTTGAAACAGCAACAGCTCTGTATATTAAATAACCCAGGCAGACTTACAAGAATCTTCTCTGGCCCATCTTGCTTCTCATAGTTTAACCTCCTCATCACCTAGTATGAAGCTTCCTGCCCAGCCTCCAGTGATTCATAGTCCTGCAAGTTGCATACCAACATCAATAGTGCAGGTAGCACAAACAGCACCCAGTAGATATGACTTCTTAAGATTGGTGTTGAGGGAGTACATAAAAGTTAGGCTTTTCCTCTCAAAATGCATGGTGGTGCACTTGTTCACAGTCAGCAATCTGTTGCTGCAGTACGTCTGGGTCTGACTGCACGAAAGATAAGGTACAGTTTGATGTCATCTGCATATTTCAACACTGTAACATTCTTCAAGTTGGCATTTGTCATTAATATATGCAACAAACAACAGGGCTCCAAGAACAGATCCCAGAGGTATCATCTCATAGGGTGACGAATGATGTCTTGAAACTATGGCTACCTGTCTTTGACTGAGAATAAGAGAGTTCAACCAGTTATGAAGATCATCTTTCACACTCATTGCAGAGTTTTGCCATAAGTGGTTTGTGAGACACAGAATTGGAAGCTTTAACCCTTTCGTTACTGTATTTATTTTGAGGTGCTCTGTGTTGCTTTCAATTACTTTAAATATGATAAAGAATTTAGTAAAACATTTTAGTTATCATTAAGCTAGTGTTAGGAACATAAATTGTGACTAAGGTGTGGTGGAAGATTTTAATTCAAAATTTATGAAAACAAGACATTTATACTCAGAGCCAGAGCCAGTTTCAGCCAGGTTGGTAACGAAAGGGTTAACAAAGTCAAGATAGATAACATCCACCCATGAGCTACCATCAGTGATGCTTTCAAGAAACTCAAGGAGTTGGCCACAGCAGCTGGAGTTGAGGATAAATCCAAATTGTGAGGGTCAAATAAGGCTGTGAGAGTTCCAGAATGCTTCTCTGACAAGACTATCAGTTTGGCGATGCAGCTAGTAAGACTGACTGGGCAGTAGTTGACAGGTGATGTGCAATCACCCTTTTTGAACAGGGGAATGACAGGCAATTTTCTACTGCTCTGGGGTGACAGATATTAAAACAGAATTGGAAGAAGAATGAAAGCTGGTGCAAAAGAAAAAACCTGCTGCATTTTAGAAGCAGATAAGTAACACCACCAAAACCAGGAGAGGCATAGTTGTGCTTATTCTTGAGGTGGTGTCACAGCATTGCAGGTGTATATTTCACAGACATTATAGAATTTGATGCCAGAGGAGATGAAGATGGTGCATATGGATTTTCAACAGTGACAATGCCAGCATAGCATTCAGCAATAAGTTCTGCATATTCTTTGTGATCATCAATAATCCGACGTGTGGGGATTGCGAAGAGAGCCAACAGGAGAATAAGGTCTCTGCTTCAAACATACATATTTCCAGAACACTTTACTGTCAGGGTTGGTTGCTATATGTTGTTCAAATTTAAGCATTGCCTTTTTTGTCAACTGCTTGAGATGGTTAAATGATCTGTTGTACCTTCTTCTATTCTCCTCTGCTTTACATACACTGTATTGCTGTTCAACATCATGATGTTCTTCCCTGACTGCTGCATCTCCCAAATTGCACTTTTGGGAAGCTTCACATGTAGTCCAGATTGAATTGAGGGTGTTCTGAAGTGCAGTACTGACAACTCCAGAATTGTAAAATCCAAGCCAGTTTGGCCATTGTAGCTCAGTGCAGTAAGAGTCCCAGTCTCCTTTGCTCCAGTCAAAGCAAGCAGTTTGGAGGTGGTGATGGTTTTTGTTTCTGCCCATAAGAGACAGATTGGCAATGATCATATCATGATCAAAGATGCCTAAAGGTTCCTTAGTAGTGACACTGATAACCGTTTCAGGGGTAGTGGTAAAGAGCAGATCCAAAGTGTTGTTACTTCTTGTGGGGGAGAGGATTACTTGGGACCAGCACAAATTCAGTACTAAATCAAGAAGACCATTTGCACTTTGCAGCCGACAGGGTAATTGAAGTAACTAGCAATGAAAACACATGTAGCTGTTTTCCTAGTTGCAGCTCTGAGGATGTCAAAAAGCTGTGAGTCTAGATTGTAGTCTGAGGAGTGGTAAGCAAATCCAAGAAGAAGTGTCAACATGTTTATATGTATAGCACAGAAAAATAACTTTTGTTGTGGTTGGTTCAAATCATCACAAGGAATTGCTGAAAAGTTTGAACAAATGTAGACCATCACATCATCTCCACAACGATTAATGTGATCTTTATGAAACAAGTTGTAACCAGCCATGCTAAAAACATCACAGTGTAAAAAGTGTGCCATGTTCTTGTGACTGATGAAACCAGGGTTGACAGAAGTAAGAGTCAAAAAGGTGGGTCTTTATTGCACAAATATTGGGCATGTGAGGATAGCAATTTGTACCTGGTTATAAGCCTATCATGAAGATATATAGCGGATGGCAGATTGCTGTTGTTTAATTTCCTGGAGCTTTTTCATTGCTGTCTATTGAGGGTACAGTTTTCTCAGACTAGCTGTTTTCTCTTTTCCATGTCTCATTAGACTCAACAAATTTCCACGTCTGTCTGTCATCATGTAGGTTAAAACTTTCATTTGGTGCCAAGCCACAATTCAAGACCTTTCAAAATAAGCCATTTGCAAGTTGAAGGTAGAGTTACTTACATGAAGAACAAGAGCAAAATCCGCTGCTTGTTTTGTATGACCACTTTTAGGATTCAGAAAGAAGCAACCATCTTGAACTAGTTTCTTATAAACATCACTGAAAATAAGACAGAACATAGTGAGAAGATAGCCAAGACAGAAACGTTAATGGGCAAATAAAGGTAATAATAATGACCACTGCACTACTAACTTACCATTAGCTTCAATTTTGGCTTCAATTTTTGTCCAAACATAAGTAACAATATTGATTCTCTATCATTTTTTAAAAAACTCTTTAGTGTTCATATTAAAATTATGAAGATATAAAGCTAAGAAAAATATACTATTTGGTAGGGGTTATTTTTTCCTGCTACCAAAGTATGTTTGAATGATAATAATTCAAATTAATAGGTTAATTAATAGGTAGTAAATTAGCTGAATTGTGAGAGTACTGGATAAAATGCCTTGCAAATGATTATTCTGGCATCTGCTGAGGTTGAGTTTGCCTTTCATCCTTTCAGGGTTGATAAAATAAGTACCAGTTGAGTGCTGGGGTCAGTGTGACTGACTTACCCCAATCCCTGAAATTGCTGGCCTTGTGCCAAAATTTGAATCCAATATTTATTCTGGTATTGTGGGTTCTGAGTTAAATCCTGCCACGGTCAAGTAATTTATATGAACCCAGAAGTGGTTTATGGCATTTTGCAAGATAACACCATTGAGACATTATGTGCCACGATAACAAAAGATGTACAGAATTTGTGCATGTAAAAAACAAAAGAAGCTAGATTAGAATTTATTTTGAAAATAATGAAATTGCTTGATTGACTGAAATAAAATCAATAAATTTCTTGGTTGAGAGCAGAGCAGGAAAAAATGTGTCAACACAAAAGAACAAGTCAAACTGCAATTATTAATAAAAATCTAAAGAAGAGATAAACTAATGTGTTGTTTCATTGGTAAATTTATATATATAGGTGCAGGCATGGCAGTATGGTTGAGAAGGTTGCCCCAACTATGTAGCCTTGACTTTGGTCCCACTGTAAGACATCTTGAACAAGTGTCTTTTACAATAACACTTGACAAATGCTTTATGAGTGGATTTAGTAGACAGAAACTGAAAGAAGCCAGTTATGTAGGTATGCATGCAGTGTATGCATATATGTATGTGTGTGTGTGTAACCTTTTCCAAACATAGGTGTGATTGATCATCATCATCATCCTACAAATGAGTTGGTTCATTTCCAGTCTTCTGTAAAAACATGTCAAGCGATGGGAAAATATTACCTTGCTTGGAAACAGGTAAGGATTGGCAATAGGAAGGGTGTTCAACCATAGAAAATCTGTCTCAACAAATTCCATGTGACCCATGCAAACATGGAAAAGTGGACATATGATGATGATGACTGAATAGAATAACTTAAGAGAGAAATACTGTAACACACCTTCTGCTGAACTGAAAGGATATACTAACATGGGAAATTAACCTTTTAGCATTCATACTACTAGGTTAGATGGTCCCATACTTGCAGACTCTAAATGCCACTTCTATAGAGATTGAAGAATAAGCAAAAAAAAAAAAAAAAAATCAAGTATACAAATGTATATTTCTATGTTTAAAACATACTAGAAGTACACTTGGAAGTTCCACAATCCATTTTGCGGTGGTGTTGACCATAAATACCTCTCCTGTCATTCCCTTCATAAACCTTTAAATAAATTCTAAGGAACCTTGTCTATTCTTTCTGGTCATGTTTTCTTTTCTAGCCTGCTTTCTCATTCTCTCTTTTAGTTTTTTTACTCTTTTACTTGTTTCAGTCATTTGACTGCGGCCATGCTGGAGCACCGCCTTTAGTCGAGCAAATCGACCCCGGGACTTATTCTTTGTAAGCCCAGTACTTATGCTATCGGTCTCTTTGCCTTCCCGCTAAGTGACGGGGACGTGGACACACCAGCATCGGTTGTCAAGCAATGCTAGGGGGACAAATACAGACACACAAACTTATATATATATATACATATATACGACAGGCTTCTTTCAGTTTCCGTCTACCAAATCCACTCACAAGGCATTGGTCGGCCTGGGGCTATAACAGAAGACACTTGCCCAAGATGCCACGCAGTGAGACTGAACCCGGAACCATATGGTTGGTTAACAAGCTACTTACCACACAGCCACTCCTGTTTTTTTTTTTTTAAACATTGTCTATCATTTTTCTTTCTTGATTAATTTCTTTCCTTATTAGCTTCGGCTTCAACATTCTCCATATGACACCTTCCAGCTACATTTCTTGCATTAATTTCATTCCTTTTCTTCCAAGTTAATGTTTTTCCCCATTACTGATTCTCCTCTCTTTATTCCTAATTCTTCTTTCTTTTCTTTGGACTCCCCCCAGTCTTTCCCAGTATCTTTCCTGCCTCTCTCCATTCAATTCTTGCTGTCATGCTCTATGATCATTGTCTGTTGTAACAGACAAAACACCATTTCAATAAGGAAAATAATTTGAGAAGCACTTTATTATTATATGGTTGGCACAGATAAACACTTATGGCATGTGCACATATATGCACACCTTAGTCCTTTCTCATACACCCACAGCTAATTGTCATCTGTGTGTATGCCATATATACACATCCCCCATTCTCTCATACCTACAGCTTGTTGTTATCTGTATGTGTGCTGAAATTTGAATCTCTATCTTTCTTTTGCACACACACCTTTACCATCCCCTTTCTATTGTGTAACAGAGTTTTTTTTTATACTCAGGAATCTGTTGTTAGCACTTTAATATAATAGATATTGTATTGTAGGAAAGGCGGTGAGCTGGCAGAAACGTTAGCATGCCGGGCGAAATGCTTAGCGGTATTGCGTCTGCTGCTACGTTCTGAGTTCAAATTCTGCCAAGGTCGACTTTGCCTTTCATCCTTTCGGGGTTGATTAAATAAGTACCAGTTACGCACTGGGGTCGATATAATCGACTTAATTCGTTTGTCTGTCCTTGTTTGTCCTCTCTGTGTTTAGCCCCTTGTGGGTAGTAAAGAAATAGGTATTGTATTGTAGAATGAAACGTGTGGAAGATTGAACAGTCAATCACTTAGTTGCTGGATGTTCTTTCATAGCAATATTTGAAAATAATATTAAGATTTGTTTGTATATAAAAACAATAAAGGTAGAATAATATTTTACATTGGCACAAAGTCATAAATTCATAAAGGCAGGTTATAGTAATGATCTCTCATAGCTGCAACATATTCATAACATAGCTAAAACTGAATTTTAAAGGCTAGGCCTTCTTATCAGATCAGGAACTACTTTAGCTTTGAACAGCTGTTGAGCCTCTACATCAATAGTTCTTAACTTATTTTTTTCCTTGCCTCTTTTTAAGTAGCTGTTATGCCTAGTACCTACCAACATGGCAAGTGAGATACATGACTAAACTATCTTAACATAGATGATAATTTATATATCTTATTAAAAAATGGATTATATATTACAATTCATTTTTAACTGAAATGATAAAAAATTAATAAATACAAAAGTTTGCAAGTTAATGACTTCTCTGTGCCCAATGAGAGCTGGCTAAATTTTCTATTTCAGATTCAATGTTAGTCAAAAGTAGTTGTAAGTCTCCTCATTGACTTATTGCTAATTTCTTTTGTTGCTTAGTCAGAAATTGTGACACCACACTGAATCCTTTCTCTACTAAGTATGAAGCAGGAAAAGCAATGAACAGTAATTTAATTTCTTGCCAAATTTGAGTATACTTGCTTTGCATTTTGGGCCAGAATAATTCATAACCAAGCTATTGGAAATATATTGAGCATCAAAATCATTTTTTAAGATGATAATTTTTTCATGTAAACTTGGTTGGCATCAAAAAGGGATTTAAGACCCGATCATGTTCGTTAAAATCAGTAAAATCTTTAAACCTTATCATTAAATATTCTTTCAGTGTCTGCAGATGAGAACAATAGCAATCTATATCTGTATCTAATATGAAATTGCTATCATTGTTTTCTTTTATGCGTAGGCTTAGAAAATATAGAAAACCTTTTCTCAATAATTTGCTGATAAATGCTTTTACAATTATCTTTGCTTTAATTAAATTCATATTTCCTTGTAAATTAATGTTATGTTAACCTCATTTAATTTAGTGAAAATATCAGAAAGATATGCAATGTCAACTCTTTCATTGCTTAATTTATTACACATGTCATCATATGAATTAAGAAATTCTAAAACAGTATTAGAGAGCTTATAAAAACACTTTAAACAATTTTCATTAAAAAAAAATCATTGCACTTCAGTATGAAACAACAGGTACTTAAATTTTTTCTCTTTATCATGGCAAAGCTTCTGAAAGATACATTCATTTAGTGAATCATCATCATCATCATTTAACGTCCACTTTCCATGCTAGCATGGGTTGGATGGTTCAACTGGGGTCTGGGAAGCCAGAAGGCTGCACCAGGCTCCAGTCTGATCTGGCAGTGTTTCTACGGCTGGATGCCCTTCCTAATGCCAACCACTCCATGAGTGTAGTGGGTGCTTTTTACGTACCAGACGAGGCTGGCAAGCGGCCACGATTGGATGGCACTTTTTACGTGCCACTGGCACTGATTTTATTTACTGTTTTAATTACATCATTCAATGTGTTATGAAGTCTACCACTAAGATGTTTTGCAGTCAAGTGGTCTCAAGAATAACATAGTGAACTACAAATATATGTGGAACTGCTTCCTTTAAACGTGCTATAAATCTACAATAATGGCCTATCATAACTGGTGCTCCATCTGTTGCAAATGCAATAATATTTGTGAGTGGAATATTCTTAGCATTAAAAAAATCTTTAACAACCTAAAAAATTGCAGAACTTTTTGTGTGAAGTACCATTTTTTCAACAAACAGAAGTTCTTCAATAATTTTCTGATTTGAATTTACATAATGGATGTAGGCCATTACCTAAGATTTATTGTGGCATAAAGTCGACTCATTACATTGTGAAAAAAATTCTTTGTTTTTTAAAGCATCACATAATTTACTTTCTATATCTTTTGCCATGTCATCTGTTCTTGCCACTACAGTACTGAGACGAATTGATGCTGTTACAGCACTTTAACCTAGGCAATTCATAGTATCCAAACTTCATTTGTAGTTGGTAAGAGAAGAGTTTCATGAATAGTATGTGGTTTTCCACACGTTGCAAAATTTAAAAAACAACCAACCCCTACTCTATTTGTTTAGTTTGTTTGGTAAACAACCCTTTGAGAGTAAGACAACTTGTTAAATAATTTTCATTTAGCGAAAGTAGTCCTCGTCTTCTCTGGCTTTATCTGGGTGCCTTTCTTTGTAAATGTTCAATCATTCTTGAAGGCGTCGTTGCTTCATTTCAGAACGTTTTTTCACACATTAAACATAATGGCAATTGCTCATTTTTTATAGACAGAATACATCTATATTTCAAATATTCACTCAAATATTGATGGTATTTTCTTTTTCCACTCATTCTAACTTTTTAAAAGGATAATGCACACAACATTTGTATATAATTATATCACTGAAAAAAATATAATGGAGATCACAATATATGAAGAAAATAAGCAAGACTGTGCTTAAAAAATATTAGTCAAAACAGAAATATAACGTTAGAAATCATGTCTTTAGCCATAATACATACTTATCTCTCATTTTATTTTAATAATCATTACTAGTTTTATCATGTATAATGTAATTACAACTATAGTTATGTTAATTATGTTACCTCACCACCGCCTAAAGCCTAACATGCTCTTTGACATGTCTAGCACCCCTTTTCGGTCCATGTTGAGAACCTCTGCTCTACGTGATACAAATGTTCTCACAGTTCAATATCTCGGTTAGAGCAGTTCCTGCATACACACAAACATTCAAGATAACATCTGAATGACTGTTAAACTTTAATTCACAAACACAATGCAACCACTAACACACTGAATCTTCCCACTATCTCTTCTACCTCTATTCAAAGCACCTGCCTCACCTCATTCCCTACTTTTTCTCATCTTCAAATCTTGCACTAAAATCTACCTCACTGCCTGCATTTTCTTAAGTAAATTGCAAAAGTTCAAGCTGATCTTCAATTACATTATTCTCTTTCTGGGAAAATTTATAAGGCTGTCAGCATTGACTCTTGTCCTTGGACTAAAATATAAAAACAGAAGGAACAATCCTGGAAACAGTCAGTGCACTTAGTTTAATTAAAAATGGTACTGACCAATACATTGAGAAAATACCAGGTATCTCCAAGCTTCATGAAATACAAGATTGTCTTATTGTTACTACCAGTATTCTTTGCAGAACATTGTCTACATGATAAGCTGATTAAATAAAGCCATATGCTGTACATATTTTGTTAAATATTTTACCGTTGTTGCAGCTGATTGTTTTTTTTTTTACATATGTAATTGACAGTTATAATATTTCTTGTTCTTTGTCTTTAGACAATGGCTACACATGATGAACACAAACAAAGAACACAATATACCAACAACAAAATTTAGAACAACCTAATTAGGAGCTTCTATGTGGTTGCTTGACCCATTAGAAATAATGGCTAAATCATACTCAAGTTACACAATATTATCTTACAAAAAGAAAGATACAAGAATAATGCAGTCCTAGATATTCTATGTCTTAATATAAAAATAGGATGGCCACAATTGGAGCATCTTTGAACATAAGCTTGCTCAATGAGACTAACGAAGGATTAAACAAGAAAAACATTTGTAAAAGAAATCCAAATAACTAACCTCTTTGGTGGAAACCATTTTGTTTTGGCCCCATAAAATGCCCAAAGAAAAGTTTCATTAGGGAAGTAACGATGAACATGTTTGAAAATGCCTGTCCAGTTATCCAGGTCAAGGAAAATTATATGTTTCATTTGTGTCAGTTTATTTATAAACTCGCTCTTCTCTCTGTAACAGTCAAGATCCTGAGTACTCCAAATAGTTGGTGGGTTAAATTGTTTTGAACTAAATGGAAATTGTGTTGATGGTCTATTATTGCAGGTAAAATTACTCGAACTCACAGAGGCTTTAGTTCTGCATCGTTTTGAAAGTACTCTCAAATTTGTTTTTAAATTGTCATGGTGGCAATTGGCCTTGGGGTTCTGTACTTCTAAATCAGCAGATGTAATGTGCAAATTTAGAACATGTAAACTTAAACTGCTTCGCAAAACAAATTCCCGAAAAGATTTGCAATTGGTTTTCAAAAGAATACCACTTTTATCGAAAGTACACTGATGTTTCATGCCAATAATTTTATTGGTACTTTTATGAAATATTTGCTCGCAACTAGAGCAGGTTACCTCTCCTATATAATTTGAGAATATGTCTTTCTGCAAAATAAAATAAAATTCATATTCTTACATTTTAAACAAAGCAAAACATGTAGATATGGAGCATGAATGAAAATATGAAAAGCCATAGGGTATGTTTTTAGGACTAAACCCAAGGTTAACCAAAAACAGACTTTTTAATAAAAAATTAAATCTGAAGATAAGAAAAATAAATGTTTATGAGCATGTGGGTATGTTCTACTACCAAAGTTCTTCTAGAGAGTATGTTATGTAATGTAATTAATTGCACAATACTAATGAAAATTAAGAGTTGCTAAGGTTAAAATTAAAAGAACATGGTCAGGTGGTTAAGAAGCACATTTTAAAATCAACAGTTTCCAAGTTTGATATCATCTGTCATAGCTTTCTGTTGACTCAAGCCTTGTAAATAAAACTGGATAGACAGAAAACAGAATAAGTCCATTAAAATGTCTTTACTTGTGATTTGAGGGCTCAGTCTTGACCTGTAGTGTCATACCTATTCTGCTTAATTATTTGTGTCAAGAGTTAAAGTGTTTTGGAAATACTCAGCTACTTAAACTGTAATTCAGTAGATAGTTCTTTACACTTAAGAGCCACTTTTTGAATGAAATTGAAAGACTCCACGATATACACATCACATGTCCATACCAGTGCAGTATTCTTTCTTATACATTACATCTGATTCTGTTTGTTCCCAGTTTTTCTTGAGAGATTTGTACTTTGTCATTCATGTGCACTTACAATTACACATCTAATGGAGCATGCTAACTTCATTTCTTTTCAGTTTTCTCAGCATTCAAGGCTCATTGCAGATCTAATAAAAGGGTCACACAATCTGCCCTTCACTCTAAGGATAAAAGGTGTTATCAGCAGCAATAGTAGCTCTCTGAACTTATTCCAACCTATTCTTACCTTGGCTGCCATACATTGAGAGCAACCACCTGACTTGCTACTTACACTTCATAGGTAGCAAAAGCTATTGAATGCTAGTGAGCCATCTAGATACTTAAGAGAATCTTTTTCTGGTGTGCCCATAGTATATAATACTCCAGTGCATTTATAACATATGAAGCTTACTTTTTCTTCTAACCTATCTGTGATCACTACACCTGTTGAGTAGTTATTGCTTACATTGGATACAACATATAGAATTTATACTTACTTTTCTGCATATTGAGCAAGGACATTTCCTAAAGATACCAGAGTCTTGCCTTTTCCACTTACTAAAACCTTAGTCTTTGCTAAGTTTACCTCAAGGTCTAGGTTTAGCATCTAGCTTGAAATTTCCTCTCTAATTCTACTATTGTTTCAACCATGAGAACTAGATCATCAGCAAATAAGAGTTCCCATGGGCAGCCAATCTTAAGCTCCCCCTGCAATGGTCTCCAGGACTATGATGAATAGGTGAAAGACTAAGTATTGAACCTTGATGAACTCTTTCTTCACTCTAATTTTGTCACTAAAATCATTGCTGACTCTCATTTAACTTACTGCAACTTTGTACATGGGACATAGAAGCACTCCGTCGGTTACGACGACGAGGGTTCCGGTTGATCCGAATCAACGGAACAGCCTGCTCGTGAAATTAACGTGTAAGTGGCTGAGCACTCCACAGACACGTGTACCCTTAACGTAGTTCTCGGGGATATTCAGCATGACACAGAGAGTGACAAGGCCGGCCCTTTGAAATACAGGTACAACAGAAACAGGAAGTAAGAGTGAGAGAAAGTTGTGGTGAAAGAGTACAGCAGGGATCACCACCATCCCCTGCCGGAGCCTCGTGGAGCTTTAGGTGTTTTCGCTCAATAAACACTCACAACGCCCGGTCTGGGAATCGAAACCGTGATCCTATGACCGCGAGTCCGGCGCCCTAACCACTGGGCCATTGCGCCTCCACACTTTGTACATAGCATGTACAGCACTAGCAAGCCATTCATCTATAACCAGTTTCCTAAGTGACCACCAAATTACTAAACATGGTACCCTGAAAACACCTTCCCCCATTCAACAAATTGGTGAAAGATACAAATTTCAGTGAAGAAACCAAAGAAAAGTGTTCATTGTTCAAAATCACATGCAATATTTGTTATGGATCAAGTTATATGTCATCCTGTTACTCTCATTCTCAGAAATGCAGTAGACCAGTGACTAATCATTAGAAACCTGTTACAAAGAAGGTTATTGCTTACAATCTGATATAAAGTACACAAATACAGACTATATCTGATGGTAATGATAGAGCAGAAAGTATAGAGTAAAATCATCATCATCATTTAACGTCCATGTTCTATGCTGGCATGGGTTGGATGGTTTGACAGGATCTGATGGGTCCAAGGACTGCGTCATGCTCTAATGTCTGCTTTGGCATGGGTTCTATGGCTGGAGGTCTTTCCTAAAATCAACTACTTTTCAGTGCATACTGGGTGCTTATTTTTTGTGCCACTTCCACTATCAAAATCACAATGCAGCTTGTAAGACTACAAAACTGGGAGGCGGAGGTAGAGGTTCAGTTTCATGCTAAAGGACAAGGGATTAAACTGGGAGAAAGGGGAAGGTCAGAGAAAGTTCTTGTAGCAGATCTGCATGGCTACTCACATTTAGTAGGAAAAGTAGAGAGAGAGAGAGAGAGAGAGAGAGAAGAAAGAGAAAAAGAGAGAGAAAATGATAAATCATTTCCATTCATTTCAATAAGACGGAATGATCAAAAGTGAGTTATTGACACTTGAAATTAAAAGAATTCATATAAATATCTAAAATTAAAGACAATACTACAAGAGAAAAAAAGAGTCAGTCTTTAAACAAATAAAGAATTATTGGTTGGTTTTGAGGACATTTCCTTAAAGTAAATGTTAGCAGAAAGATAACTAAATGTAGAGATAGGTACAAGCATGGTTGTGTTGTTAAGAAGATTGCTTCTCAACCATGTGGCATCAAATTCAGTCTGACAATGTGATACCATGGGCAAGTAAAGTGAAAGAACAGCAGTCTAGGTCATCCAGTCTATTATTCAGACAGAGTGTATCTATGACTACATTATACATAATTTGAAGGACAGTTGGCAGCAATTTTTAGCAGATCAAACAACTAGTCAAGAGCTTCTTTGTTCTGTAGAAAGTAGTTACAGGAGCTGATAACAGTGTCAATAATGCTGAGAGGCTTTAATGAAAATAGCTGTTAGACAACCAGAAATGATAATCTTTCAAAATAATATAATTTATTGGTTGGTAACATCTGCAATGGATAAAACCAAGATGTTTGATTACACTTGTGTTAAAATTTTTTCATGTTAGGCACAAGCATGGCTCCATAGTTAAGAAACTTGCTTGCCAACTACCTGGTTGCTGGTTCAGTAGTACTTTGAGGAAATGTCTTTTACTCTAGCCCAAGATCAACCAAAGCCTTGTGAGTGGATTTGGTAGACAGAAACTAAAAGAAGCTCATTATATATATATCACGTGACCGACCAGACCATCAGATGTTGTTACACATCGCTGGTCACAATGCGTTCGCATTGTTTTAGCCTTCGAATGACGCCACCCCGCTGGCTAAGCGAGCAGGCCAACAGAAGAAAGAGTGGTGAAAGAGTACAGCAGGGATCACCACCCCCTGCCGGAGCCTCGTGGAGCTTTTAGGTATTTTCGCTCAATAAACACTCACAACGCCCAGTCTGGGAATCGAAACCGCGATCCTGCGGAGATAATATGGAGATAATAGGCTCACTCAACTGCTTGGCGGAACGGAATCACTAGAGGTAGTAGATAGCTTCTGTTACTTAGAAGACCAAGTTAGCAGAGGTGGAAGAAGTTCTGAAAGTGCAGTTGCTAGGATAAGAACAGGCTGGGCAAAATTCAAAGAACTACCTTTGTTAATAACTAAGAGCCTCTCCCTTAGGGATAAAGGCAGATTCTATGATGCCTGTGTACGTACAGCTATGTTACGTGGCAATGAAACATGGCCTTTGACTACTGAGGATCTGCAAAGGCTTGAAAGAAATGAAGCTAGCATGCTCTGCTGAATGAGTAATGTCAGTGTGCATGCACGACAAAGCGTAGCTCTAATTGTGGAGGGCACCTATGGAAGGGGTAGACCTAGGAAGATGTGGGACGAAGTGGTGAGAAAGGATCTTCAGATGCTAGGCCTCACTGGTGAAATGACAAGGCACCAGGAGATGTGGTGATTTGTTCGGGCATGGCTGTGTGGTTAGGGAGCTTGCTTCCTAACTACATGGTTTCGGGTTCAGTCCCACTGCGTGGCACTTTGGGTAGGTGTCTTCCACTATAGCCCCGAGCCGACCAAAGCTTTGTGATTGAATTCGGTAGGCGGAAGTTACTGCCGTGTGTGTATGTGTGCATATAGCTGCTCAGTGCCTCTCCGAAAGAGAGAGAGGGATGAGAGGTGTGAAGCTAAGACTTTCAGATGCAGTGTCACTTAAAAAGCACCTGTGCCAGTGGCACATAAAATGTACCCAGCATACTGTTAAGTGGTTGGCATTAAGAGGAGCATCCAACTAGAAAATGTCACAATGAACTGTTGGAGCTCCCTGCAGGACAACTTCATGTCAAACTGTCCAACCTATGCCAGCATGGAAAGAGGATGTTAAACGATGATGATATATATATGTATATGTGTGTGTGTGTGTGTGAGTTTGGCATCTCCTTGTCTTGTCATTGTGTGACTGCTGTAAACAAGTGACACCATCATACAAAAGGTGTCCATTTCCAAGCTTCTATGAGAACATGTTCTGTCATGGGGAAAAATTCTTTTATTTGGAAGCAGGTGAAGGCTGGTAACAGGAAAAAAAAAAATCTGCTTCTACAAATTTTATCTGACCTATGCAAGCATGGAAAAGCGGGCAATAAAAATGATTACATTTATCAAAAATGGTTATTGTTTACAAGTAATGCCAAGTAATAAATAAATGAATAAAAGAAAACAAAACTGATTTGTAATGATGAGAAACCTATGGTGTGGTAAATCTGAACAAGAGGAAAATTTTAAAAATTCACAATAAATACAAATAAAATCTTTTTTAAAACTATGAAGGGAAACAGAAGAAAGTGATTTTCAGCTTACAAGTGATTTTTTAGAAACACATTTAACAATGTGATTGTTTTTGATATGGTTGGTTACAGTTGTTGGTTCACAGAGGACACCTGAACAGTTGGTACATGTAATGTAGTTAGGGATCCTCTCACATTTCCTTTTAAAGTCAGTTTCCAAAACTTTTGGTAAAGGAACTGGTACATATTCTGAGTTATCTAAATAAAAAAAAAGTAAATAAAAATTTAGAGAAGATACAGAATACAACCCAAACTCTATTTTTAGCTGAAGCAACAATATCTAAGTTGGTCAACTACATAATCTTAACCTTTTAGCATTCAGATTAATTCATCAATTGTAATGCTTATTTATCCACATTATTTCAAATTAATTATGCATTATCTCATAGCTTCATGATTTTGATGTGATTGTCTATGTTTAGAATGATACTGTAGGGTAGGTGTGAGAGGCAGGATCTGGCATGTTTGAACATAAAATAGATCAAATATTTGGGCTGGATATGGCCTGTTTGAATGCTAAAGTGTTAAACTAAGTCATGCCATTGTTAATATCATAACATAGAATTGAGAAACCAACTAGAAAACAAGCTTTATTTTTCATGTATACTACTTTTAGTCATATCTTGTTACTTCTAACCATCAAAGTGCATCCTAGCACATGATCATGATAAAAGTGATATCAATGATGACTTGATGTTTCCTGGGTATTCACTTCTTCCTACACTCAGTTTTCTAGCTAACCATAGTAATTCATCCAGTCCACAATGGGTTCCTAACTTCTTCTTTGCAATTAATACTTGTCAACAAATGAGTAGCCTATTGTCAAAGTGGGGAAATGTTAGGAGTCACTGAGACACTTGCAATGTATGTATATAACCACTGCAATAAAGAAATTTAGGCTATATTTAAAGACAACTATAATTATGTAAATGTATCAGGTCAACAGCTTCATACTGTGCCTATCTACCAAGCCTATGATAACATTGTTATGCTAATGTTGTTGCATGCAGTAATGACATTTAAGGTGACAACCAGTTTGATGTTAAACAGTTTGCTCTTGGGTCAGTAATACAACCAATTTCTAATACAGAACTATTTTCATGTCACAAGCGAAGACACTTACCAAGGAAAACATAGTAAGTAACACATAACTTGAGTGAAACTAAGTTAAAAATTGAGGCAATATGCTATTATAGACCCAGGCCAACCAAAGACTTGCAAAAACTTTTTCACAATGGTTCCCAACCCTTTTATTTAAATGAATTTTCCTATGGATCCCTTTTAATATACTTATCCTTATGTATATATAGATATATGAAATTTTGAATTTAGTTCATGAACCCCCAGTACTACCTTTGCACCCCCACCCCCCAAGTTGGGAACCACTGCAATAGAGTATTATCACATCCTTCGAGGTGCTGTTCTGCATATGAAAAGAAATGCTTTAACTGTGGTCAATTGAACAATTTCAATAAATCAAACAGACCAAAATCACTGTGTTCTGTCAAGTCCATCTATAAAGTTAATACTAAGAGTAAGAGTCCTAAACAGCTTGACACTAAGGAATAAGCATAGTTGTGGCGGCTGTGTGGTAAAAAATTTGCTTCCTGACCAGATGGTTTTGAATTCAGACCCACTGTGTAGCACCTTGAGCAACTATATGCTATTATAGACCCAAGCCAACCAAAGACTTGCAAGTGGATTTGGTAAATGGAAATTAAAAGAAGCCTGTTATGTGTGTGTGTGTATACATATATATTATATATATATATAATATATATATATATATATATATATATATAGTTCTTAAATTTATCTTACTATTTTTATTCGTTGTTACTACGTTTATTCATACATTGATAACTTGATTCGTCTTACCCATCTCATTCGCTACGAAAATTTAACCTTTTAGGCTACTTTCAAGCCTTCGCCATAACTTGATTTATCTTTCCTATCTCTCTCTCTACGAAATTTAACCTTAGGCTACCTCAAGCCGTAATCCTATCTTTTCCCATCTTTCCGCCATTGGCGGTGCGCCCGCCCCCCCACCCCCACCACCAATACCGATGAACACTGTCCTCACCCCCACCACCAATACCGGTGAACACTGTTCTCACCGCCACCACCAATACCGGTGAACACTGTTCTCACCGCCACCACCAATACCAGTATACCCTGTTCTCACCATCTACACCGGATACGCCCTACTCCCTCCTCCTCCCCCCACTACCCCTTCTCCTCATATGCTTTCACTGTGAAAAGACAAGCTGCTAGCGCCATAGCTCAACTGCCCACCGATCTTTGCTTCCTCCTGACACTGCCTCAATCCGACCATCCCCCTTTTAGTACCCTTCCACCTCGTAATATCCTACGTTCTTATTTCTTACGAACCTACACCAATCCTTCCTGCCATCGTTCCTCCTTACCCCAACCTTCCCCACTGGTTGCTCCCCTATACTACCCGCCTCAACTGGACCCCCCCTCCCCAACTCAACTCTAGAATATCTGTATTTCTTTCCTCTACCTAATTACGTTACTCAGTGACGATAACGAATGTCCACTGCTAACACCACCCTGGATCCCCAAAGTACCCCGATCCCCAAAGTACCCCGGACCTCGTTGCCCCCGTGCCGCTGACACGTTAAAATGCTCGAACCGATCGTGACGATGCCGGACCCTCCGGCCCCTGTGCAGGTGGCACGTAAAAAGCACCCAATCCACTCACGGAGTGGTTGGCGTTAGGAAGGGCATCCAGCCGTAGAAACTCTGCCAGATTCAGACTGGAGCCTGGAGCGGCCCCTGGCTTCCCAGACCCGGTCGAACCGTCCAACCCGTGCTAGCGCGGAAAGCAGACGTTAAACGATGATGATGATGATGATGATGATGACAGGCTTTTCAGTTTCCATCTACCAAATTCACTCACAAGACTTAGGTCAGCTCAGTGCTAATGCAGAAGTGGAACTGAATCCAAAACCATATGGTTGGGAAGCAAACTTCTAAGCCACAGCTCTCATACTCTCTGTTTTATTTTCTGAAGAATCCTTGTCTTGATATCAAGTGATACTTAAAAATGGGTGTCCCTCTTATTCATTTACAATATACTGCAAAATCCTGTCTGGCCATAAGGGGAGATATTATCTTGCGTGGAAACAGGTGCGAGTCGGTAACAGAGAGGGCATCTGGTCATAGAAAAGCTGTCTCAATAAACACCATCCATGCAAGCATTGAAAAGTAGACATTAAAAATGATGATATCCAGTCAATATATACATGGTATCTTTATACTATGTATGTGATATTGTTATGCTTATGTTGATGCATGTATTTTGCATGCTTGCACATGGTTGGGACTGTCAAATGTAATTACCAATTCAATGTTGAACACTGTTTCCTGATGTTCAATTTAGATAATATTAGTAAATTACAATACTCAGTTATAACAGTTTTGAACTTAGTATTGTGGACTTCTGTACTTATTGTAAGCACAACAATCAATGGTATAATCCAATTTTTGGACACCAAATATCATCCAGGATTGGTAAGCAATTCATTGCAGCATTAAATAAATGCTTTCCTAAAAACACATAAATACTACCGTTTATTCAACAAACACAGTGAAAATATCATATGCAACATCATTCCAACTCAATCTGGAATTAAAGCCCACAACTTCTACCGACAAACAATTTAATGGAAACTGATGGATATATATAATAAAGGCACGTTAAAAGCTCCAACCGATTGTGGCCGATGCCGGACCCCCCTGGCACCTGTGCAGGTGGCATGTAAAAAGCACCCACTACACTCGCGGAGTGGTTGGCGTTAGGAAGGGCATCCAGCTGTAGAAACTCTGCCAGATTAGACTGGAGCCTGGTGCAGCCCCTGGCTTCCCAGACCCCGGTCGAACCGTCCAACCCGTGCTAGCACGCAAAACGGATGTTAAACGATGATGATGATGATGATTAGAGATGGACACACAAGAAGATTAAAGTAGGAAGATTTAATGTAATAGATCATAAGCATCATCATCATTTAATGTCCGCTTTCCATGCTGGTATGGGTTGGACGGTTCAACTGAAGACTAGTAAGCCAGGAGGCTGCACCAGGCTTCAATCTAATCTGTAATAAATGTTAAACAAAAATTTTTAAAACCCACTTTTTTTTTAATGACTTACTTGGAAAATTGAAGGCAGATAAGTAATGTTTAGTTGTGTTCATGTGCATCAAGCAATTAATTTTGGATGAAAATATCAGTAAGCATGTTTGGCATATGTAACTGGATATGGGAACTGGTTTAATAAAGGCATTATGGTTACTAGACCTTTGGTGCTCTGAACATGTTTGCTCAAGCTGAAATCCAAGAAACAGAAAATAAAATTTTAAAATCCAACAGATTTAATAAATGAAATGTTTTTATAGAAGAGTCTAAACTAGTATGTATGATACCTACTAGGTAAAAAAAGTGCTGTGTATAGGAGATTAAAAAAGATAAAAGAAATACTGATGGTGAATCTAAGTATAATAACCACACAGATGACATGACACTGAATTAACTCTTAAATAGCAGACATCATCAACTGATGTTTCAAAAATTTTACAGCCATCATCAAAAGAAAGTGAATAGTCTAAGGCACTTTTCCATAATGAGATTGTAAATTTTATTGTGCAAGAGACAAGCAATTATTATAATTTTTGCACTTATTTAAAATTGAAAATAAATATAAAAATTACCCTTAAGATATTTTTTTTTTGTTTTTTACTCATTTAACACATTCATGCAACCCATGGCTGCTGTTAAGAGGAGTGACAATATACTGTACTGCAATCTCATTCAATCTGTGCCACATAGAAAAATGTATGTTGGATGATGAGGAAATACACATGTAGATAAATACAATAGTATATCAATCTATCAATATATACATCCTCAGACATAATTTAATACACATAGCTAAACAGTAGTTGTTATGAAGCTATTAGCTTCAATGATAGGAGAAAGGTTGAAGAATTTCTTAGTTTTGATCCCATGCAACAAAAATTTGTACCAAAACAATTGTGAAGTAAAATATCATGGAAAAAAATATAAGTAAGGCAAAAAATTGGATTTAAGTATAATTAACTATTTTATTTAAAAAAAAAACTATATTTTAATTAAACTTAAATGATAGAGCTCAATTCGAGGAATTTCATGGTATCAATCTCCTGCAATGAAGTTTTAAAAGAAAAAAGTTATGAGTGTTTGTATCTCAAATTTGAAGGTGATAATATAGTTTTATATTTTTTTTATGAATATAGCTCTATATATACCACCACTAATTGACAAATATGACACATTGTTAATTGGCATGCTCAAATCAATAAAGTTAATAGTTACACAAAGATTTTATAATCTGTACCTATCTGACAAGCTGTCAATAATATTTTTATTGATCTTATTTCTAACATTTATTACTTCAGTCTAATTTAGTCAACTATCCATCAGTGTTTAGACAAATCATATGGATCTTTTCCTTTTGAACAGCAGATGTCAACATAATTTCTAGTTAACTAAACACTTTTAAACTTCGTATACTGGTAGAATGTGTTTATAAAACATCATTTTCTCTTGGTTTTATTGAGAAAATTCTATAGTTTGTAAGATATTTCATCTGAAAATCCGAGCATTTCAGCAAATTTTAACCAATCGATTACCTCCATTCAACTAAAATCATTTGCTGCGTCTAAAACTGAGACAACATCCTGTAACTAACCCTAAACCTACCCCCTAACCCTAACGCTAATATTTTTTCTTAATTGTTAAATTAATTTAATTCCATTGCTTTAGTTTTTTTACACGCGTAACAATTAAATTAATTTAACAATTAAGAAAAAAGAAATTTAGGGTTAGGGGGGAGGTTTAGGGTTAGTTACAGGATGTTGTCTCAGTTTTAGACGCAGCAAATGATTTTAGCTCAAAAGAGAGCATAGGATTGGTTAAAATTCGAAAAATTAAACTACGTTAAACAAACAAATTACAATTTTCTCAAGAATGCCAAGAGAAAAAAATGTTTTATTTTGACACATTCTACCAGTATACGAAGTTTTAAAGTGTTTAGTTAACTAGAAATTGTCTGCCGTTCAAAAGGATAAGATCCAATCATATTTCCATTCAGAGAATATAGAAATTTACTGGGGTTGAAATTACAAGAGTTCAAATGTAATAAGTATTTGCAACTTCTGTATATCATTCTCTAGATATGCAGTTGATATATTTATGCTAACCCTTTGGGTGAGGAAGCATACAACTTCCTCACATTTGATAAGGCGAAAAGCCACATAACAATGATATTGAACACTTTACTAATGCTATAATTGTTTTTGTTGTTGTTTTTTTTTGTGTGAGAGAGAGATTTTTCAAGCTCAAAAGACCAATCTCTTTCTACTAAATGGTATCTTCTTTGTCTACTACACCTAAACCTTACCTACAAATGCTAAAGGCTCTTACAACTATAATGAAACAAGTTACACCTAGATACAATAGTGTAAAGAGAAATGCCATCAACATCAAGAAGTTCTGTAGTGGTTAAGACTTATGAGAGAAAAGATAATTGTTTAAAAAATATACAGACCTACCCACTTTTTTCTCACTTAAAACAATGTCTATCTCAAACTAATATCTGATCCATAGGCTGTCACTGCCATCATTATCATCAACATCATCCCCCCCGCCCCACATCAACTTTTCCAAGCTTGCATGAGTTCCAGAACAACATCTCACCAATTATTACAATATTTTGACATTTTTGTCTTTGTGAGGTTTACTGTGAGGCCTCTAGAATTCAAGTTTTGCTTTCCCTTTTGAAATTTTTTTCTCTAAATCTTCAACAGATTCAGCTATGGAAACTAAATCATTGGCATGCAAAATTTTGCACACTCAGCTAGTTAGTTATGACTGGAAGAACTAAAACAAACAGGAGGGGATGAGAACCAAGCAAGGATGGACATCTATTGCTTGCCAAATACCTTGCTAAGCTGTCTCTTGCCTTGCTGAAAACAAGCATTACTGAGATCACTCATCCCAAATATCACCATACAAGTGGTGCTGATCATTTCCAACCTTCTGTGAAAAATTGTCTGGCCATGGAGAAAACCTATTATTTAAAAATGGGTTAGAGTCAGTGACAGGCGAGGCATCTAACTGTAGAAAATCTGCCTCAACAAATTCTCTCTGACCCATGTAAGCATAGCAAAGCAGCTGTTAAAATGATGATGATAATAATAATAATGAAATTATTGTATACAGTGCTCAGGTGCACCACAACTTGTCAGAAAGTGCATATAAAGTATATGCAGTAATGTAGAAATGTCTGGAAAGTGAACAATGTATGAGTCAGATACATGCTTGTGTGTGTATGGAGGGGAGAAAATCAGGTGTAGTGTTGGCGAATCTCAGAAAGCATGGAAGTTTTGAAGGATGCAGTGCTCCGACAACTAACAACTGATGCCTGCAGTTTGTTCCATGCTTCAGCAACTCTCAGCGTGAAAATATGTTTCCTAAAGTCATGGGAGCTATGCTGTTTTCTGACTTTGTAATGATGATAATGAATATATAACAAGAGTTAACCTGTCTCTGCCTGGGTCCTACCATCTTAATAAAAAAATTAATAAAAACAATAGCATTCAGAACCTCTGAACAAGATATGATTTTTAAAGAAGCATCAACGACATACACTTTGCTCCTAGAAATGCGATAGTGAATACTGAGCAGCACAAGGTTATTTCCATCTTCAATCTTTAACTATACCAAAAATTAAGCCGCTTTAACTCTAATTCTTTATAGATCAGTAGGATAACCTCTGCATTTGCTGGCTCTCACACCACTAGACTTTTCACATAATCAGCTATACCTGGACCAGAAGATTCATCAGTTTGAAAACTGATGTTCATACAAAAAAAAAGTTAATTTCTATCTGTAGATATTATTAGATTTTGAAACTAAAAGGTATTTTGATAAACCCTGACTTTACTATCATTCAATAAGCATATACATATTTTTGGGACACCTTGTACATGAGTGTGTGTGTGTGTAGAGAGAGAGAGAAAAATAGATAAATGGTTCCATCAGTATGTAGAGAGAGAGAGAGAGAGAGAGGTATTTACCTACATATTTATGCACACACACACACACTTGTGCATGCATACACTCACACTAACAATATAGTAAAAAGAAAAAAAAACTTTGAATAACTTAGTGATAGTGCTCTGGAACACGGAAGAAGGGCTGTAAAACAATACCTCATTATGTATTCATCCAGCCTATGCTAGCATAGAAAAACAAACAAAGCAAACAACTGAATAAAATATAGTATTAAGAAAAAAAACTCAGATACAGAAACGACTACAATGGATTGTGATTTAAATGGCAAAAATGAATATTTGCAAAAATATTAATAAAAATTATTAGATATACTTTATTCTATATATAAGGAAACAACCAACCTTAAATTCTTTCCCACATTTTGGACAAATGTAATTTATGATTTCACAGGACAAAAAAGAATCCATAATGCTCTTTGAAGGATTACATGAGTTGTGGATCATCATATACATGTGATTCTGTAGATTTTCTTTGGAAGAGAATTTGATTTCACAGTTTATCACTGGACAGCAAAACTGAGTTTGTGTTCCATTGCCTTTACAATTGTGTTGGAGATTTTTACGGGAATTATAAGTAAACGAATTATTTAGGCCATTCAAATTGGAAGTGTTGTTTATTGGATTTAATGAAGTCTGCAAATTAGTAGACTGTGGAATGATATTCGAAGAAGATTCTTTATCATAATATACATTGGATTTTACTTTTTTTTTTGTAGATTTATCAGAAGGTATCTTATTTGACATAGAAGCAAACATCTTGAGAATTTTATGAGAAGGTTTCAACATCGAAATAGATTTTTTAGATGGATTTTTGGCTAATTTCCTGGGAGAGTATTTCCTCGTTGACTTAGCTATGTTTCTAGGAGATTGCCTGACTGGAACCTTTACAGGTGTACAATGAGGGTGACTAACTGAGATCTTAGTTGGCATCCTGACAGCCTGCTTGGCCTGTATCATAGAGGATAACCGGGGAGAGAACCTAGTTGGTGTTTTTGTTGGCATCCCAAGAGTTTTGTTTATTCTGGGAGAAAGTTTGACAGGTGTTTTGGGAAGAACCTTCTTAGATGGCTTGGTCTGATTATGATGACACTCATTAGTTTTATTCTGTGGAGATTTTGCTGCTTGATTTCCAGAAGGTGGTTTGGAAGGATTTGCCAGAGATGACTTAGAATGCAAAGAACGTAAACCAACACCTGAAAATGAAACAATTTTATTTATGAGAAAAATTTTTTAAATATTAATCTGAACAGAATTCCTGGTTCCCAATTAAAAATATTAAATAACATCTATCTAATAATACAAATGTACCTAATTAAATTTATCCAGAGTCAAACTGAACATTAATTGCCTTGGAAAGGCCTGAAAAGGTTAAAAATATCACATGTCTATACCATCATAGTTCTCTCCTGTACACTACATATGATACCACAAATGCAACTAATGATTCAAGGATTTGTGAGTTATGGGATAATTATCAGCATTTTTTAATAGCTTTTTTTTTTATATTTATAGAGATGTAAAGAAAATATAAATCTTAAATAAGGAATGTACTGCTCTGTAAAACTAATAAAGAGTACATCTAAAATTAAAAAATCTAACATATATATGTATGTTTATATATCACATTTGTTGAGGAAGAAAATTCGTTTAGATGAAATACAGTTTGGGTTTACATCAGGCTGAAGTACCACCAATGCACTATTTCTTGAGCAAAAAAAAATTTAACAGGATTTTACTCTCAGTATTCTGGCTGTCATTGACAAAACTAATAGATAAGTGGTTTCAAAGCTGTGCAGGTCATGTACAGAAGTGGCATACCAAGTCGAGAATTGGCAGAGAGTTGAGTGTACAAGTAGGTGTCCAGGCAATAACAGAGAAATGTTTAAGACCAGCAGTCTGTGAGAACTCTTGAATGCTGATGATCTAGTTCTTGTTGCTGAATGTTTAGAAAAGAAATTCCAGACATGGAAACAAAACTTAGAATTGAGAAGTCTGAAAATAAACTTAGTAAATAATAAAGTTTTAGTTAGTAAGAAAGATAGATCCCAACAACTGTCAAGAAGTGGTTATGCTTAACATGTAGAAAATGAGCAGGAAGAAATTTCCATATGGTATACTCAATGTAAACTATGAATGCACAAGAGGTGTGGTAAGATTACAAGTAAGCTGATGGTAGACTTTGTAATTGTGGGATGTTCAGGAGCAGCTGGGAATAAAAATGCATATGAAATAGATCCCTTTCAATACTCAAGAAGCTTTTTCTAGGAAAATTGATAGTTTTTGTAATCTAGGTGACCCAATAGCAATGGAGGTGAATGTTCTGAAAACACAGATGACTAAGAATGAAACGAAAAAAGTTGAGGGAGCTATTATCTCTACTTGCAACAAACATTTCTCTCCCAGAGCAGATTGTATGATATTTGTATTTGTAGTGTGGTGCTGCATGAGAAAGAAATAAGGTAAGCATACTACACTGAATGCACAGGCAATAGCACAAATTAACTGAGAGAAACTGGATATAAGAGAGCTAGGAAGACATGAGTTGAAGTCGTTCATTGTTTAACGTCCGTTTTCCATGCTAGCATGGGTTGAATGGTTCAACTGGGGTCTGGGAAGCCAGAAGGCTGCGCCAGGCCCAGTCTGATCTGGCAGTGTTTCTACAGCTGGATGCCCTTCCTAACGCCAATCACTCCGTGAGTGTAGTGGGTGCTTTTTGAAGATTGATTTCAAGAGGCTCACAAAAGATATGACAAAGAGTAAAAACATGACAAAATATTACAGGGAAAATATCTACCCAACCCATGCATATATAGCAAAATGGATGGTGGTGGTGATGGAAATTGAGAAGTATAGTGACTACATTTGGATCTCATCCACCTATCATGTCCAGGTTAAGTCTCCTTTACTAATCTCCATCTCCCTTTATTATATTCTATCAATTACTTTTTCTATCACTATCTCTTTCACATCATGCCATCTCAGTAATGAGAGATGCCTCTCCAATCAGCCCTCTTTATTGCTAGCCACTAATCACCTTTTGCCTCTCTTCCTTTAATATCTCCCCTATTATTTGACATTCAACACTCTCTTACCATCACCCATCTTTATGCTATCCATCATTCTCTCTCCCTCTCTTTCACACAATTCACTCTGCCATCACTCTCTCATTTCCATTACCCACTCTTTTCTATCACTCTGCTTCTCATCACATTTCTCATGCTGTCTTCTACTCAGTCTCCTTACCAACAACCAAAATGTAACTGCTGGTCACTGTCTTTCTCCCATTACTCCTCCCTCATGTAACATCTCTCATCCTATCACTTTCTTTCATCATTTTCTCTTTTTTATCACACACTCACTCTTTCTCTTCCACCATTCTCTCTTCTCTTCACCTTCTCGTCAAGTTGCCTTGAACAGAGATGAGGCAGAGAGAACTCTAGTCTTATCAGGGACAAGACAACTTTTCTATTGCTGGAGTCTCAATAAAATGCACCCAGTATACTTTGGGTTAGGATGAGCAATCAGCCATAGAAACTATGCCAATAAATAAAATATACGAATGAGATATGATCACCAATTTGTTTAGGAAGGCAGTAAACTTCAAATAAGAACTAATTCAGACTATAACAACCTGTCTAACACATACCAACAGGAAAAATAAAGTATATGATGATAATGATGACAATGAGAAAATCATCTCCTACTGACACCTTCCAACATCTTGCACACTGATTTACTATACTAATTCTTTGCTTTTTCTACCATTACTCATATGTCCTGCTCTACAGGATTTTGGCATGAAATTATTAGTTTCATGGGGCTGAAAGTTACAGTTGATTGAATCAGTCAGTTACCAGCATTCTAAGCTGAATTTCTCAGTCTAGGGGTATCATCTGTCTAAGTGAATTGAAATGGATCCTTAACCCTTTAGTATTTAAACCGGCCATATCCGGCCAAAATAGCTATTCTCTTTTTTTTGTTCAAACTGACCAGATCCAGGCTCTCACACCTACCCTACAATGTTATTCTACATTAAGTAATTACACCATCAAGATCTTGAAGATATGAGATAATGCATGATTAATTCAAATCAATGGGAATCAGTAAACATTATGTTTGATTGAATAATCTGAACACTAAAGGGTTAAAGGGAAATAAAATCACATCACATGCTAATTCTCACAGGTACAACTGAAAAATGTTTTTTTATTTTATTAAATCTGCAGTTCTGAATTCAAACTCTATGAAACATTTAACTTAAAAAAAAAATGGGTTCCTCTCAGCTGACTTACCTCAAGATAATTAATTCAGAGGCAATGAAATATACTAATGTGCAATTGGACTCTCTATATTTGCATCATGGAACATGTGACACAGAAATGCTTAATAACAATGAGGCTGACAACAATAAAAGCAACTAACTCATTTTCTGTGAAAAGATGTAAAATTATTGTTGTTGTCATGTTTTAATCCACTTTTTTCATGCAGACATGGGTTGGACAAGACTTATTAAATCAGTATTCTATAGCTGGATACCCTTTGTGTTACCAACTCTGCTTTTCCAAATGAAGGATTTCTAGTCTATTAGTCTTCACACATCACTGAAGAAAGACATGGAAAAAGCACACACACACACACAACGGGCTTCTATACAATTTCTTTCACAAGACTGAGGCTATAGCAGAAGGCACTTGTCCAAAGGGATGCATAGAAGGATGAGACCCAATATCATGTTGTTGCAAAGCAGGTGTGGCTGTGTGGTAAGTAGCTTGTTTACCAACCACATGGTACCGGGTTCAGTCCCACTGCATGGCACCTTGGGCAAGTGTCTTCTACTATAGCCTTGGGCCGACCAAAGCCTTGTGAGTGGATTTGGTAGACGGAAACTGAAAGAAGCCTGTCGTATATATGTATATATATATATGTGTGCGTGTATATTTGTGTTTATCCTTGACAACTGATGCTGGTGTGTTTATGTCCCCGTCACCTAGCATACTGGGCTTACAAAGAATAAGTCCCGGGGTCGAGTTGCTCGATTAAAGGCGGTGTTCCAGCATGGCCGCAGTCAAATGACTGAAAGAAGTTAAAGCGTAAGAGTATACAGCCAAAACAGAGAAGAAAGATAATGAATTTATTAGCAATTGCATTAAAGAGGCTCAAATACAGCTAAAACTTAAATTAGAATTGCAAGTTATGATAATCCAAAGACAAGAAATATAAATAGCTGCATAGTATGAAAAAATAAAGGTACATACTGTATTTTGGTTGTGTCAGAAGTGAATTGTTTTTCAAAGTTTCATTTCTGGTTAATGGGCGTTTCCTTTTGCTTCTTATAGTTGAAACCTTTAATAAAATTATTAAAAAAATGTAGTTTATAATTGTAAAACTACTGACCATAATAAAATAATATATTTTGCTGTGGATCAATATTTTAGGGTACTTGATGGTCAATGAACTGATATAAGCAAAATATAAACAATAATTTCAAAAGAAATACACTGTTTTTGTTCCTGTTTTAATTTTGAAAATAATGAAAAACTTAGCAAAATAACTGGAACATGAATTAACATGAAATTTTGAAGGAAGATTTTAATCTAGATCATTTAAATTAAAGATTTGTATCATAGAACCATGGGCAGATTTTGGGCAAGTTGGTATCAAAAGGAGAACAGATCTATTAAAGAATTTGAAGCTTATTTTCTAGAAAATCTCAATAAGTTAATGATCCAACCAATCTAGATAAAATATATAACTGATTATGTTAATTCTAAAAGAGAATAATCAAAAGAGAAATGGACATTATTAAGCTTAGGCAATTGATTGGCAGATTCATGAGTTTCAGATAAATGGCTTTTTGCATTGAGAGTTCAAATCCTACCTAGATCAACTTTGCTTTCCAATTTTCCAGGATTGATAAAATAAAGGATGAGTCAAGTATTAGGTTCTTCTCTCTCTCTCTCAGAATTGGCTATACTGCCTTGTGAGAAGGTCATGGATGACCACTCACATTGTCTTGCTCCTCCTAAAAATAGTGGAGAGCTGAACTTAAAGATTAGTAACCTCTTCTCATGTAGAATGCTATAACAAAAGCAATCCAAGGAAACCAGAGGAGATGGTAATATTGCACAGTTTAAAAAAAGAATAATTAAAATTACTAAACACTTTTTCTAATAAATGAAAATAGATAATTATTTTTTCCCCTGTAGAAATTAATTCAAGAAATTATTGGTAAAAATTGCTTAAACAATGAAATTGGCCACCAAGAATGTGAAGAACTTGTCAAGAATGAATCCTTCATGCCCTCCAGTTCCGGCAGCTTCAGGAAAATGATCCCACAATTGGTATGATGGGCCTATTCATCCAAAATCAACATGTCCAGCCAGGAATTCTACCTGTAATAACTGCCCCTGAAAAGGATACTGGGAAACTTTGCATGACAAAGAAACCAACCTCTTTCAAACAGAAGGTCACCATAATCAAAACAGAAGGTAACACAGATCCCAGAAACAATTCAACAATTCAATTGTGCTTCAATTTTTCAGCTATCCACCTCCCGGGAATGACCAAAGCTCATTAAAGTTAAGGCAAACGATCACACGACACATGCTCTACTGGATAGTGGATCAGAAAGAACTTTTATTTGTCTGGATTTGGCCAAAGAATCTGTTTAACCCTTTCAATACCAGCCCGGCTGAAACCAGCTCTGGTTCTGAATACAAATGTCTTGTTTTCATAAGTTTTGAATTAAAATCTTCCACCAAACTTTAGTCACAATTTATCTTCCTAATATTAGCTGAATGATAACTAAGTTATTTTACTAATTTCTTTGTTATATTTAAAGTAATTGAAAGCAACACAGAGTATCTCAAAATAAATATAGTAATGAAAAGGTTAAGGTTGCACAAAGCACTGATGCCAAACCTAGATGGTAATAGAGAGCCGATTTCTGTATGCATTCCTCTGAAGGAATTAAGTTGCTAATGTTTAAGTCTGTTCCCAACCAAATTAACACTGATCACTATGAAATCGGGGGGAAAAAAACAACATTTGACTAAAAATTCTTTGAGGTGGTGCTCCAACATGGTCACAGGCTAATGACTGCAACAAGTAAAAGATAAAAGGTATAATTCTATGGTAACATTATCTTAGAAAAAGAAATAAAATAGGCTGCCATTTGATATGGACAAATCATTTTAAAGAAAATGAGAAAAAAAAATGACATTGGAAAAGTTTCAAATCCTTAACAAACAAAATAACTTCCTTTACGAACGCCAACTGTGTAAAATCAATTTAGACACCTGTTTCAGTCTAAAATAAGGTAACTAGAGCCCAGCCTATCCATTTTAATTTGAACAATGTAAAAAGGTTATCAAATCAACAACAGAAAAATAATCTATATAAAGAGCTAACAACATACTATTAATTGTCATTCTATAGAAAAAGATAGAAAGTGAAGGAAGAAAGCCATCAATATTTTACTTTTGCACAAATATATACATATACCTACATAGTTACATTCAAGCAATTTTTCTAACAATACTTTTCTTTTAGTATCATGAAGCATTCAGCAATAGTTTTTGTTCTGCTCTACTGCACCTGGGGAATATCCCCTATAAAAGGGATACCACCAACTCCTATGGTGGATCTAGAAGCAATTGAAAGTCAGCTGGATCTGGGAACAACAGCAGCACCCTTTGATGATGAAGATATTCAAGGATGTGAAACAGAAGATGGTTTTGTACCAATTGGAAAAACGGTGAGTAAGGAACCGTGCAAGCAATGTACATGTACAGCAAATGGTGACATGAAATGTAACACAACTGTTTGCCCTAAGCTTAACTGTGTTGATTTCGAAGATGTTGAAGATGAATGCTGTCCAATTTGCCCAAATGGTAAGTAATTACAAATACTATTATTATCAGTTGGTAATGTGCTCTCAATGCACACACCAGTGAAGTTCTATGTACTTTGGGTATATATAATGCATTTTGTCTTCCTTATATTTATGTAATATAAGTGCATTGTGTGATAATGCTTCTTAAAAAAAAAAAATTCTCTGTAACTTCTAGAATTATTATTACCATTTTATACTGTTTCCTCTGCTAGAATGGTTTGGACAGGTCTTCTCTAATGCAGCTACTCACCACTTTTTTCAGTCCCTTGTTTCCTTCAAGATATTCACCATCTTGAGATCAGCCCTCACTTCTTCCCAAGTCTTCTTTATCCTTTCTGCAGGTTCTTTCCCTCAGATCACCTGGCTTCTTTATCCAGCTGTCATCTTCCATATGCATCAGTACAGTCTCCTCTCTGGCAAACTATGGCCATTTTATCTTATACTCAGTTTTTCTATTGACTCGTTTGTGCTCTATCAGTCATTTACACTAACAGTACACATCCAATGGAACATGCTCACCTCATTCTTTTCCATTTTTCAAACATCCTCCACATTCAATACTTGTGTTTTGCTACCATGCAATTAGTATACAAGCACCATACAACCTGCCCTCAGAGAATCCCTTTACTGCTAACAGAGGTAAAAGCTCCTTAAACTTTTACCCGTACTTCTCTTACTTTAGCTACCATGCATTCGGAGCATCACCACAGCTGGTTAGGTTACCTAGGTAACAGAAGCTAACAACTCCTTTGAGGGAACCCTATAAGCATTTTGAGTCTTCTGAACGTTTTGTTTTTATACTGTATGTATGGGCTCTTTTGGCCAATAAATAAAGGATTAGTGTCATTATCATCATTATTATTAAGAGCAGAAAAAACGTAAAAAATGTAATGTTAAAGTCAAAATGCTTGTGGATATTTAGTTACATTTCTTTTCTTTCACAATTTAAATTTTGTCAAAATTGACTTTATTCTGAGGTTGATTTGAGTTTACTATACCCTGCTCTAGAATAGTGTAGTTTTGTGCTAAAGTTAAAAATTATTATTAAGGTGATGAGCTGGCAGAATTGTTAGAGCATTCAACAAAAATGTCTTGTAGTATTTGCTCCACATCTATAAGTTCCAAGTTCAAATCCTGTCAAGATCAACTTTGTCTTTCATCCTTTTGTGGTCAGCAAAATAACATGCAAGTGCTGGGGTCAATGATATTGACCAATCCTCTGCCCTCAAAATTGCTGACCTTGTACCTAAACTAGAAACATTATTACTATTGTTATTAACTAACACATGCTATATTAGTTAGCAGGGGTGTTATCTTGAGGTTTGGTGACAAGTTTCCTCAAATCTCAAGAATATTTCTCAAGATTTTTGCAGAATATAGGATTGCACTTTTCTGTAAGTCAACAATGAGTGTTGATATCAAAATCTGTCAGCCTCTTAGGTAGTAGTTCAGGTGTTTTGCCAAGTGCACTAATTACCACAGGAATAATAATTATCTTAGTCTACCACAATTTCTTCATTGCTCTGGCTAAGTCCTGAGATTTCTCAAATTTTTCAATTCTCTTCGTAACCACTCTATTATCATATGGTAGTTTAACACTGTTTCTTTTATCCTCTAAAATCATATTTGGTCTTCTTGCTTTAATAGTATGGTCAACCTTCATGGAGAAATTTCATTAAATCCTTAATTCTTATTCTCTAATCACAACATCTGGCTTGTGTTCATAGCACTTTTCTGCTACTTTGAATCCAGACACTTGGTTAACATCCCAATGCACTTTTACCTACAGTCATGCCTTATGGTATTGCTTTCAGCACTTTATGCTCTCTATTCAAATCCTGTCAAGCTAAGCTTTCCCTTTCATCTCTTTGGGGTTCATAAAATAAAAGTAGCAGTTAAGCAGAAGATTAATGGTATCAACTAAACTCTTCACTACAAAAATGCTGGCCTTCAGCCTAAACCAGAAACTATTATCGTTTTCTTTAAGATTGGAATAAAATGCCTTATAGTACTTCCTCTGGTTCACTGAGTTCAAATTTAGGAACCTACCATAGACCCGTTTGTAGTGGGAAAACTACTCCTCCAGGACCTAGCTAATGGTGATAGGTCAAATGGAAAAACAGTTTGTTCACATCAATAAAGCAAGCCAACCTTGCATAAATAGGATTTTTAAAAAATTATTTTTGTAAAATGTTTAACATATACATATTCACATGTAGTTATTGTGACCCTAAATTAGGGACAGTAATAGCTTCTGTGTACTGTTTTATCAACAGCCTTTTTTAAAGAATGTGTTTTCTTTATAAGACTATCTTCTGGATTACAGAGTAATAAAAATAACAGAGTATCAGGCTGAACGCCTAACAATATTTAATTTCATCTCATTGCATTTTAAATTCAAATCGACTTTGCTTCCTATCTCTCAAGAGTGAATGAAATAAGTGGTCATCTATTGGGGTCAAGTCAATAAGGGTACCTCATCTTTAAACATTCTTACATAAGAAATTATTATTACTGTTAAGGTAGTTAGCTAGTAGAATCATTAGAGCATAACAAAAAAATGTTTTGCATTATTTAATCCAACTCAAAGCAGCGAGCTAGCAGAATCATTAGCATGCTGGGCAAAGTGCTTAACGGTATTTCATCTGTCTTTACATTTTGAGTTCAAATTCTGCCAAGGTCGACTTTGCCTTTCATTCTTTCGGGGTCGATTAAATAAGTGCAAGTTGCACACTGGGGGCGATGTAATTGACTTAATCCCTTACCCCAAATTTGAGGCATTGTGCTTCCAGCAGAAAGGATTATTTGATCTAGCTCTTCACCTTATTTTAAATACTGCTGAGGTCAACTTTGCTTTCATCCTTTCAGGGTTAATAAAGTACCAGTTAAATACTTAGGTCAATAGCATCAACTCTTTCCTTTAAAGATACTGGCCTTGCACCCATACAAGCAGCAGTTGCTGCTCCTACCATCATTATTACCATTGCTATTATTACTTTTATTCAATTCATTGTTAGTATTTAAACCAGCCGTATCTGACCACAATATTCCAGCTGTTTTACATTCTAACTGGCAAAACCCAGCTTCTCACACCTATCCTACAATGTCACTTGAAAAATAAAGTCACATAATCAAAATCTCAAAACTACAAGATAATGCACAATTAATTAAATCAATGCAAATAAATATTACATTTGACAGAGTAATCTAAATTTTAAAGAGTCAATATATCATATATTTTAGGAGGTAAGTGGATGGCGGATTAGAGATTAATGTCATAAATCATACAGTTTGCATAGCTTTATGTTGAGAGTTCAGATCTCCCTTAGTGTGGGTGGGGAACAACATTTTATTAACTTTTTAATTATTGAGGTTCAATAATAAATCAGTACCAGCTGAGTACTGGGGTTAATTCAATCAACAATACCTTTTCCTTACAAATTTCTGACTCAGCTAATTTTAGAATTCATCTTGCAAATAATAAAATGCAATTCGTGCCTCATCAGTCATGCTGGTAGAAGGAGATTAAACAACAGATGAAGTGGTAGTGAGTGGCAGTCTGAGACATTACGTGCAGGTGAAATGTAGTAAAGGTTTTGTTCTCAAATCACTGTGCAAATTTTTATCAAGAATTATGTTTACTTCAACAAACTCACTCACACACATACATTTAAAAATACATGAAATTAAATATTACACATTTTTGATTTCAAAATATTGCTCATCTAAAACACACACACAGACAGACAGACAGACAGATAGATACCTATATCTATACTATAATGGAGAAAGCTGCTTATTAATTAGGCATGTAACAGTTACTAAAAGTACTAAAAGAAAGCAACTTATAAAGGGTTGAACATTTGGAGATATTTTTTATAAATTCATGTTCTAAGAAATTTCCTATAATTTTGATTTCTCAAGTTTATTGAATTTTTCCACTCCAATTTCTTGCAAATTTAAATATTACATTCACTACATCCAATTCTTCACAAATTTAAATATTCATTACATTCACTGCGGTGTATTCCATTTTCATTTGCAAAGTCTCTCACTTTCTCTTTCAAGTTTTAATTTGTTATTTGGAAAACTGACAGTTTATTCTATTAATGTATATGTAATGTAAAAACATTATTTATGAATGAAAATTTTAAAAAAAATACCCATATAACTTTTGTAAAATAAATCTTAAAGTGATTTTGTTGTTATGGCTGTTTGGAATGCTATAAGCCTTACAATAACTATCTGGACTGATTTTGGCCATTTTCTTTTTTAACTTAAAAACTGTGGGAAGAGGCTTTTCAGTAAAAGCAAAAACAAATTGTAAATATTTTCAGAGGAAAAGGTAAACAATTCAAGGGAAGTTTCGCTGTTGTTTCTAGCACAACCCAAACCATCTTTCCTTTTCACTCTTTCATGTATTGATATTTTTTCAACACTTTTCTCCCATAAACATATTTTATGGAACAATGATGCGAAAGTAACACACGCATGGTCCACTGGTGCAATAAAATATATTGTAATCTAATTTTTTACCCCCACCTCAATCAAAGCTGTGTGTAAGAAAAAACATTTACTAACCAAAAAGTCTGTTATTAAAATGAATTAGTGTTTAATTAACTCTTTTGTTTTTAATCACTGAGGATAAGTGCCAGCAATGAATTTCTCAGGCTCTCCAATATTTTAATCTCTAAACAGAAACAATAGGGGGCAAGGAATATGGTTGCAAAAAATTCGTAATTTCTCAAATTTTCTTTTTTTTATAATATATAAATGTATTTTTTGGGGGGAAAAAATATTGGAAAATATCAATACATGTGAGAGTGATAAAGAAACAAGGAGGTTTGTCTTTGGATGTGCTAGAAACAACAGCCAAATTGCTCTTAAATCACTCCTCCCTCTGAAAATATTAACAAGTTTTTTTTTATTGAAATGCCTTTTCCCATTGTTTTGAAGTGCAAAAAAAATTGGCCAAAATAGGTCTTGAGTGGGATGATGAGTGGGGGGTGGGTCTAAAAAATAAAGAGTTTTCAAGATTTTTCATACAAAGATGCTCCCCACACTCATCATTTGGGAAAATCCTCAAAAACATTTTTCCCCACAAATTTCTTTACAATCGTAATCTACACCGTTTTAAAGAGATTTGTATAAACTTTCATTAAAAGATACCCATTTTCCTGAAAATTATGAGGGAAAAAATTCAGATTATGTGAATTTTCTGAAACTCTTCTCTCCACCTCTATAGGAAAAGTTCTTTCCCATAAATCTCTATATTCTCTGAAGCCACAACATCTCAGCGGTATTTGTAGAAAATTTTGTTTAAAAGTATCCATTTTTCTGGATGTTATGAGGCAACACAATTGGGGGCATATACATATAATAATAATAATGAAATTATTGTATACAGTGCTCAGGTGCACCACAACTTGTCAGAAAGTGCATATAAAGTACATGCAGTAATGTAGAAATGTCTGGAAAGTGAACATGCTTGTGTGTGTATGGAGGGGAGAAAATCAAGTGTAGTGTTCTGTAGTAATACTGTTTATTTACTCGACCTTTTCATTTCATGTTTATTTCCTTCATTGTTTTCAATGTTCTCTCTCTCACATACACACACACTGCAAAGCTTACAGATGGGCTGCTGAATTGAAATCTCTATGTTGATTTGAGGAGAAGATAAAATTTGACAAAATGCTTCTATCTCTGTTGTTGGACTATCATGATATTAAAACAGGGATGGAAAATTTTTCGTCAACTGGGGGCCACATCGTACCATTTCCAAGTGGGAGAGGGCCGCATGATAAAACATAAGCATGAAATATTACTTGCTCACTTTACACTAAATTTTTTGCAGTTCTTCTTAATTTTATTTGTCTTAGTATGAAAGTTTACATAAAGCTGGCATCTCTTTCATTATTTCCTAATGATGATAATGATGATTACTAGTGTAAATAAATTATAGTTTAAAATATTGATGTAAAAAAAACCCAAAAAAAACACTGATATTTTATTAAGAAATCTCATTATCTGTATCAATAAGATTTTTGCACATTCACATTCTTTACCATATTTTCAATATTTGGTAGAATATGCTTAGGATATGCTGCAAATTAGTAACCTAGGAACTCAAGGGTCACACAACATCTTGAGGGCTGCAGGATGCCCATGCATGGTTTAAAAAAAAGAGAGAGGACTGTGATAAAATAATGGAAGAATTATTTACTAAGGAAGTGAGCACTATCATACAAAGAAATAATTAGAGGTAAAATATCATAAAAATTATTAAAATTGGGAATCAAATGTGAAATATTATCAAGGGGCTAGCAGAAAGACCGCCCTCCAGGCGGTTTTCTACTAGTATAGACACACACACACACATATATATATATATGTGTGTGTGTATATATATATATATATATATATATATATATTATATATATATACGCATACAGACAGAGTTGGGTGTAAGTCTGTTAATTATTAATTAACAAAGTGAATCTGTTCAGTTTGGCTCTCAGATTTAAAAAAAATTGTTTAACAGTTTGAAACTTCATATACTGGTGGAATGGCTCACACAGAACAGTTTACTTAGAACATTTTTCACATAGTTTGGTATTTTAGAAGTTATTTCATATTAAAGTTGTCATATTTGGGTAATTTCGACCAATCAACAGCATGTATTCAGTTGAAGAGAGCTATTGCTGTTTGTGATAGTAATTGAAGAGGAACAACATCCGGATCATCTCTACTAAATATTACCACTATGTTCTATTCATATGTCGAGTGAAGATAATGCTGCCTTTATCATTTCTAGTCAGCACTATGCATTCCTTACCCTTTCCCTCCCTTCTACACTATCAACTAGCAACCAGCGAGTGAACTTGTCACTGCCACAACAATTACCATATTTTCCAGTGTATAAGCTGCTATTTGTTTTGTTTTGTTTTATCTTTATGTTTTGATAATGTTATTTATAATCTAATAAAGGCTTTTATATTGACAAAATGTATTTGATGTTGATTATAGTAAGATAAAATCATGACAATAACAATATATCTCGTAGTTGTAAAAGAAGGCATTTTGAAACTACATACACGTCAACAACAAAAAAGCTAGCTGCAGACTAGTAGCTCTATAGGTCATTTAAACACTGGTGCGCTTTATGTGTGGATAAAACACTGAAGTCAAGCAAATGAATAAATCATCATCATCGTTTAACATCCGCTTTCCATGCTAGCATGGATTGGACGGTTCAACTGGGGTCTGGCAAGCCCGAAGGCTGCACCAGGCCAGTCAGATCTGGCAGTGTTTCTACAGCTGGATGCCCTTCCTAACGCCAACTAAATATATGTAAATAATATTTCTTCCTTCTTGGTGTTGATTCTTTGACGTTTACTGGTTACTCAGAAGTGAGAACCAAAAAAAAAGAAAGAAAGTTTAATGCAGGCAGTAAACAAACATTTAGTAAAGATGACCTCGAAGTTGTTCCTCTTCAATTACTATCACAAACAGCCGTAGCTTTCTTCAACTGAATATACGTCTTCGATTGGTTGAAATTACTCAAATACAACTCTAACACGAACTAACTACTAAAATACCAAATTTTGTGAAAAAATGTTCCAAGTAAACTGTGTTCTGCGTGAAACATTCCATCAGTATATGAAATTTCAAACTGTTTAGTTAAAAAAATTTAATTAAAAACTCTGTGAGCCAAACTGAACAGATCCAATGAAGGTAACAATTTCATTAACGATTTAACTTTCAAGTTAACTTTGGAAATCATTATCGGATAATGTAACTTCCATTAACCCCAAAATTTCATAAAATCCGGTAAATGTTTAAAAGTTTCTATTGTTTTCAGATTGTCTTAGCATATTTAATATTGTATGTGTCATTCTTTCAACCCTGATATAACGCCACCTATTATTATAAATAACTTGTAGGACCTTGTTTGGCCTTGCCTGGATTTGAAACCAAATCCATCCGCATGTTGCTTGCAAAGACAGCAGGAAATTTCTTTGTCCTGTCAAGAGGGAACAGTGACTGATGTGTTTCCACTTAATCTGTGACCTCGTTATGTCACGGAAAGAATTATGTATTTAAAAATTATTTTTTTTTATTTATCTAGTTTCAGCTCACTAGCTGTGGCCATGCTGGGGCACCGCCATTTATATACCGTGTTTTTCATTATATTTTTTTTCTTTTTACAGCCACTTTATCAATAAACTTTTTTCAGTTTAATACTAATATTGGGTTTCATTGGAGTTTTTTTTACCCTTTTCTGGCTCTTTAAAAAGCTAAAAGAGGACCCCAAACTATGAAATCAGCTTTTTTTAGGCCCTTCAAAGTTTAAAACTATAAAATCAGCATTTTTTAACTCTAAAGCAGAAAAAATAACTATAGTTTTTTTGGTTCTAAAGCCTTCAAAAAGACCAAAAAAAGCTTATTTTATAGTTTTGGCACTTTTAACCCTTTAGTGTTTAAACCAGCCAAAACCCATTGTATCTAATTCCTCTATGAAATCTTTTTAAAAAATCATGTTAGTGAATTCTCGTAGCTTTGAGATAATGTAAGGGCTTTTCTTCCAGAAAGCACAGAACTGGGAGAAAAGCAAAATTAACTGATGTGGATGTCAATAGAGAAAATATTGACTTCCATAAAGTGGAACAAATAAATGGAAAGAAAACAGCTATTACATGGTAGCAGAGCATGCTAGAAATAGCAGCCAATAGTGGCTGCCATCTCACTTTAGTTGCTGGGTCTTTCAATCACAGTGTATCTACAAAGGTCCCGGTTTCCTGTCATTGCTTCTGTGAGGCCCAGTGTTCGAAGGTCATGCTTCACCACCTCATCCCATACCTTCCTGGGTCTGCCTCTTCTACAGTTAGGAAGTGGCACTTCCTCACACAGCTGTCTTCAATCATACGTAACACATGGCCATACCAGTGTAGTCGTCTCTCTTGCACACCACATTTGATGCTTCTTATGCCCAACTTTTCTCTCAGGGCGCTTACAATCTGTTGTGTATGCACATTGACATTACACATCCAGCAAATCATACTAGCTTCATTTCTTTCAAGCCTATGCATGTCTTCAGCATTCAATGGCCCAAGTTTCACTGCTGTGTAGTATGGCAGTTCACACATATGCATCATACAGTCTACCTTTCACTCTGAGCAAGGAGCCTTTAGTTGCTAGCGGAGGTAGGAGCTCCCTGAACTTTTACTCTAGTCGCTACACACTCTCTCTCTCTCTCTATATATATATATTTATTTATGAATGAGAAAAGGGATGCTATATATGTGTATATGTATGTATATATATCTTTGTGTAGTGTAGGTCATTTTATTTAAACTGGAATGCAAGATTTCCACATTCATATTTGAATTTTTTTGCATTCCTATATTTGCATTTATTCATCCCCAAACTTGATGGGCATATAATAACAAGCCAGCTGACACTAAAAATCTCTAGTGAGACATCTTTATCAGTGTACCTGAAGAGACCCAGACTGATGGGTCAAAACATATGTTGTACCTAATGAAAGTCTAATACGAAATCCATCTACTTTTAATTATTACTATTACCCTAACTACCACTGTGGAGTTCCTGAAGTAGATCCAACGGGAGTGTACCACAAGTGTGGATAACAACAGGTAGCTTAAACTGTGCCGGTGCTCTACTCAACATTTTAACACACTAATCAACAGCCCATTTAAAAGTATCCTTGAACTGTCGGGTGATATGCTGCACTTGAGAAGACCTACCGAGTCAATTAAGACCAAAATCATAAATGGAAATCATAGTTGTGGCCAATGCCAATGCCACTGTTTTCCATGTTGGCATAGATTAGATGGTTTGTCTAGAGTTGGTCAGCTGGAGAGCTGCACCAGGCTCCAGTCGTCTTCTCTGGCTAGGTGCCCTTCCTAATAACAACCAGTTTACATAGTGTACTGGATGTCCAGTATCTGTCACTAACATGGGTGCCTTTTATGTGTCACTGGCACTGGCCATGACTTCATTCGGCTTGACATGTCTTCTCAAACACAGCAAATCGCCAGAAGCCTCGGTCACTTGCCATTGCCTCCATGAGACTCAACAACCAAAGATCATATTTCATCACCATGTCCTACATCTTCCTGGGTCTACCTCCTCAAAAAGTTCCCTCCACAGTTAGAGATCGGTACTTCTGTACACAGCTGCCCTTGTCCATACCAGCTTCTCTCTTGCATACTACATCTGATGCCTCTTATACTAAGGTTTTCTATTACGATACTTACACCATTCTGTTGTACATCCAATAGAGTATGCTAATCTCATTTCTTTCAAGCTTTTGCATGTCCTCTGCAGCCACAGCCCATGTTTTACTGCCATGTAGCATGGTTGTTTGCACACAGGCATCATACAATCTGCCTTTCATTGAAGGAGAAGCCCTTTGTTATCAACAAAGGTATATAAATATATATATCACAATTATCGCCACTAGAGTGGTAGGCTCTTTCTACAATTCAAAACAGTTCCTAACACCTGAATCTCTATTGTGTCTCTACAAGAACCAGATCAATCTCAAAATGAAGCCTTGCTCATACCTTTGAGTGACTTTCTCTGAACAGATACTATTCACTCTTGACAGTGCGGAAGTGAATAGAGTCTAGTATTTATCACTCCAACTACTCTATCATCAATGGAATGTTGCTAAAAGTCTGACCTTTGTCTACTGTTAAATCTATGGAAGATGCTCAGATGAGCATCAATCTCTAATTGTACCAGTCTGGGATGCCATATTTAACAAATCACATCTGTGCTTCCTGGTATCTCAGACACATTTCTAGTTCTATGCACAAGACTTCATTTCCCAGAACAGCTGAGTTATGAAATAAACTCTTTTTACCATTGTGTTCACATTTTTAAATTCAAGATAACAAGTATCTTGCCAAATATTAGTAGTTTCCATCATTTTAATATTTCCATTACTTCAGGCAGTGAGCTGGTAGAATTGTTAGCATGCAAGGCAAAATGCTTAGCAGCATCTTGTCTGTCTTTACATTCTGAGTTCAAATTCCACCAAGGTCGACTTTGCCTTTCATCCTTTTGAGGTCAACAAAATAAGTACTAGTTGAACACTGGGGTTGATGTAATTGATTTACCCCTTCCTCGAAATTGCTGGCATAGTGCCAAATTTTGAAATCAATATGCCAAAACAAACACAGAAATCTAGTGCAGGCTCCTGCATGGCTTGCTCTTGTAAAACTGTCCAACCTACACCAGCATGGAAAACAGACGCTAAACAATGATGATGATTTCCATTATTTCTTTTATTACCCTCTTATTTTATTCTATTTACCATTTCATTGTATTTCATTTAAATCATTTGTCAATTATTTTATTACCATCTGCTATTTGCTATCTTAAGTATGCTCATTTATAAAGAGGTATTGTGGCATTAATCCTATTTCTGTCTTTTCTCTTAACATTGCATACAAGTTGCCTATGGGGTCTTGCTTGTGTGATTTTAACAAATAAAGAAATAAAAGAAGCGCTAACAGAAACTAGTGTCTGGGGTACAATTCAGCTTTGTTATGTAATGTAGGGTCACAAAGAAAAGGCAGAAATTGTGAAAACTAACATTTGTAGTAACTTTGAAGGTCTTAAGGAATAATAGTAATACATAATATAAATACATCCACATTCCTAATCAACAGTGGTTGTTTGCATATCTGGTTATGTTCAAAAAACATAAAACCAATCTATCTTTATGAGTGTCATAGAAATAAACTCATTTTTTTTGTGCTTTTATTTCAGGTGAAAACTGTTACACACCTAAAAATGTTATTTTAAAAGCTGGAGAAGTAATTACTGAATCTGACCTCCAGTGCAAATGCAAATTCTCAGAAGATAACTTGGAAGAACCTACAGCACATTGTACAGAAAAAATTGAAGCTGCTGCTGCTCCTCCAGATGACATTTGAATGTCATGAATTCAATTGAGTGCTGACTCAGTTAATCTAATACAGATGAATAAAATCACTTAAAAGAGAAAACAGAAAAGTTGTTTTATTTTTTTATACCAACTGCAATTCCAGTTACAAAGTGTTATTTATTTATTTATCCTAATCACTAATATGATGAAGGAGAGATAATTGCTTAACCCTTCATATCAAAAGTATTCATCAATGAGTGATTTGGGGAAGAGAAGGCTTAAGAAAAACTATAAGATTTATTTATCTTTTCAAAAGCAAGGCAAAGAAAGTGAAATATCTTTAAGAAATGAATCAGGAGTTTTGGTTCAGTTTACTCTGCAAATTGCTACCAACAGAGACATTTACCTCATCATAGTACAAATTTATAACTCTTTTTTTTTTCTTGTTTCAGTCATTTGACTGCGGCCATACTGGAGCACTGCCTTTAGTCGAGCAACTCGACCCCGGGACTTATTCTTTGTAAGCCCAGTACTTATTCTATCGGTCTCTTTTGCCGAACCGCTAAGTGACGGGAACACAAACACACCAGCATCGTCAAACAATGCTAGGGGGACAAACACACACGCACACATACATATATATACATATATACGACGGGCTTCTTTCAGTTTCTGTCTACCAAATCCACTAACAAGACTTTGGTCGGCCCGAGGCTATAGTAGAAGATACTTGCCCAAGGTGCCACACAGTGGGACTGAACCTGGAACCATGTGGTTGGTAAGCAAGCTACTTACCACACAGCCACTCCTGTGCCTATGATGAATAACTGTTATCAAGAATAAAATATTATTAAATTTTTTTTTTACTCGAGTTACATAGCAACACTCAGTACTGGGATTAAGGACTATCTGCACTTTAACAAATCAACCAGCACTAGCTGACTCAACCAGCTACCTTTATCCTTAAGTCTTATTTATTGCATCATGGATGCAGCTTCTAATCACAACTGAGAAAAATGACATTGGCATTTACTTTCTTCAGAAAATAAAAAAACAAACAAAAAATATGTTTGTTAGAGAAAAAACAAGTTACACTGTTTGATTATGTCCTAAAAATTTTTTTACACTGCTTTCCATGACTCTCTGACACCATCCAATTCCATTATTATGAATTTGAATTGGGAGCTTAAGTTATAGCAAATCTTTCATTAGCTGATTACACAACCACGGATGGTACCCTTATGGATGTGTTGTCATTACTCTCTTGTTAGAGCTTGGAGATCCTGACCATTGATCTAGCAATTCTCTGTTCAGCATCAACGTAAGAAGCATCGTTGGCTCAGGTGAGCTCGTCTGCTACCTCTTCGCAATAAGTCCCATGACTTTGTTGTATCTATGGCAGGGTGGCTGAAGAGGTGCTATACCTTGTTAAAGAGCAGCCTGTAACTATGCAGGGCAAAGTTGTCATTCTGTGAGGTATTTTCAAATATCTGCATATCCTAAAATATTTAACAGAATATGTTAGGAGATCAGGGAATTCTGATGGAGAAGAAACTGGAAGAGAGTTCCAGTGGAAGGTTGTTCTTAGAAAAAACATCTGATATAGTCAGGGCGATGAGGTGAGATGATAGAAGTATGACGAGTAACTTAATATGAGGAGACACAGAGTTAAAACAGCAGTCAATAAAATAGAACAAAGAGGACACAACATGAAAGTAGGCTAGTGTCTGGATTAATTAAGTATGACAGTATGTGAGAGACAGAGACTGAGGGATGCAACATCCTAAATATGTGAACAGTATACTAATGTAAGGTGAATTTGAGTTTGTAAAGAAATATCAGCTTTTCAAGGTTTGCATCTGAAATCTCTCTTTGAATGAAGAGACTGTATGATGCTTGAGATCATCATCATCATCGTTTAACGTTCGCTTTCTATGCTAGCATGGGTTGGACGGTTTAACTGGGGTCTGGGAAGCCCGAAGGCTGCAACAGGCCTAGTCAGATCTGGCAGTGTTTCTACAGCAGGATGCCCTTCCTAATGCCAACCACTCCGTGAGTGTAGTGGGTGCTTTTTATGTGCCACCAACACAGGTGCCAGACGAGGCTGGCGAACGACCTCTCTCGGATGGTGCTTTTTACGTGCCACCAGCACGGAGTTCGTGGAAGTGGGTTGTGGGCACTGACTGTAGAGTATAGGTGAAGGCTGGAAAGAATGAGATGAGCCTGCTCACTAGATGTGCAACATCAACATACACTAATAGCAGAGTATAAAGCAAAAATGTGAGCATCTGAGATAACAGTGTACAAGAAAGAGGAATCCAAAAGTATGGGTGTGTGATATACATGAGGAAGGATAGCTGTGTGAAGAAGGATCAAACAATGCAAGTAGAAAGAGTCTGGAGAAGCAGAATTAAAAAGACATGGACAGAAGTGGTAAGGGCTGAACTTAGGATCCTGGGCTTTACAGAGTAAATCATGAAGGATCACAAATGGGTGGAGAAGCACAATATTAAAACTGACCCTTATCTGTTTCCAAACAAGGTAAATTTTCCTTATAATTAGACATGTTTTCACAGAAAATTGGGAATGGAGGACACCACTGGCATGACAGTGAGAGTCATTTACAACTATCACATGATATCAATGCAAGGAGACAGAGGCATACACACACACACACACACACACACACGTCTCTTTCAGTTTCTGTCAACCAAATTCACTCACAAGGCTTTGGTTGGTCCAGAACATTGTAGAAAACATTAGCCCAAGGTATAACACAGTGGGATTGAACCTGGCATCATATGGCTGGGAAACTTCTTACCACAGGGCCATGCATGTGCCTACAAGTATGGAAAAACTCAGGAGAAGGAGAATGTTCACAGAGCTCAATAAAGAATCCTTAATAAACTGAAGGGGATCTAACCAACTATGACCAATTAAGGAATCATTATATGCCTATAGTTTCAGAAGACAATTCACTTCATATTTGTTATTCTGTGAACTATTATTTCTGCTTATGAACCTCAACTGGGGCTGCCAGGTGAACAGAAAGATCAATTTTATTACACCCTTTTCCAGACTACTCTGTACACAAACAACAATGACCTTCTGTTTGTGGCTGGTGACTTCAATGAACATGTTGAGCAGCATCCGGGTGGTTTCTATGGGGTGCATGGAGGCTATGGAGTTAGTTCCCACAATGAGGAGGGAACTAGGCTGTTGGAGTTTGTGATGCAAATGACTTAAAGATCTGCTATACTAACTTTAGGAAACCAGCCAGTCACCAGTTCATTTATCAATCTGGTGGCAACACAAGCCAAACTGACTACATTATCACCAGAAAACAGGAAAAATAGAAGCATTTTATGAGGAGAAGGAGATAGTAACATAAAACACAGCAGACAACTGGAGGTTCCTTCGGGACAATTTAATGAGGGCCCTGGTGGGAGAGGGATATAAAAATAGCCATTAGTGTGAAGAAATGGGGTTGGAAAAGTGGTGGTAGCAGAGAACTATATCAGGTAGCAAGAAGGGAAGTTAGGAGACAGGTATATTTAGCTAGGAGAGAAGTAGAAAGAAAGAAAGTTTACCAATGTTCTGTGGTGTGAGGACCAGAGGCTCGAGGTATATTGGATTGCATGACAGTGTATCAGAGAAAATCATGATGTTGAGGAAGTGTATTTGCATGGATGATGGTTCACTCGCAGTTAGTGATTCTGCAAAGAGCTCAACTAATTGGGAAGAGAGTTAGCTGAGATAAAGTGCAGTTTGATTTTAAACAAGGAAGTACTACTGATGCAATAAGCCTGGTAAGGCATCTGCAGAAGTATTTAGCCAAAAATAAACCGCTGTACTTGACATGGAGAAAGCCTTTGATGGCATCCTCTGTTCCCTTGTGTGGTGCTCAATATGAAGGTGAAGGATAGACAAGTGGTTGGTGAGAGCCGTAAAAGCTATGTACTAAGATGCTTTCAGTAAGGTGAAAGTTGACAATGAGTAATGAATTTAGGGTACAGGAAGGCGTTCACCAAGGATCAGTCCTCAATACCCTTTTGTTTATCATATTCCTCTAGGCTATATTAGAGGAATTCAAGACTGGTTGCCTTTGGGAACCCATCTACATTGATGACTTTGTTCCTATTCTGAATCACTACCAGAACAAAAGAAACCTCAGGTGCAGAAGTAAAGACAGGAATCAAAGAGCCTTAGAGTTAATTTAGCAAAGACCTAGTAAGTAGGAAAACAGACAAATCACTTATCTCTTCATGGAGATAGCCCTGCTTGATATGTTGGTGGAAACTCCATATGGTGAACATATTGCAAACTATGGACAATAAGAAATGCAGTGTTATCAAAGAAAGGTTAACAGAAAAAGTAGTTTTTGTGTGTGGCAGATGTGCACGTACAATAAACACTAAGAATGTACAGAAAACAGACTCCCTCAAATGTCCAGTGGGATCCTTAGAAGTAGTAGATAGTTTGCAGACTAGCTGACCAAGTCAGCAGTAGAGGAGGAAGATTTGAAAGTGCAATTGCGAGAATAAGAATGGGCTGGGCAAAGTTCAGAGAGCTACTATCTTTGTTGCAAACAAAGAACCTCTCCCTCAGAATGAAAAGAAGATTGTATGATGCCTGTGTAGTTACAGTTATACTACATGGCAGTAAAACATGAGTTGTGATGACAGAGGACATGTGAAGGTTTGAAAGAAATGAAGCTAGTATGTTCTGCTGGATGGGCAATATCAGCATGCTTATATGACTGGGTATAAGAGGCATCAGATGTAGTGTGCAAGAGAGAAGACTGTGCTGGTATGATCATGTGATGCATATGGATGAAGGAAGCTGCACAAAGAAGTGCCAATCTCTAATTGTAAAAGGAGCTTGTGGAAGGGATATACTCAGGAAGACACGGAATGAAATGAGAAATGATCTTCAGATATTGAGCCTCATTGAGGAAATAACAAGGGGCCAAAACTTCAGGAGATTTGCTGTTCTTGAGATGACATCAAGCTAAGTAAAATCATGGCCATCCATACTTACAGGCATGTCATTTACAGCCGTAACCCTCTTCCCCCCATATATAATTCTTTCCTCTGGCAAAACACTCCCACAACCCATCTTCCTAATATCCCAACTACCCACTGCAGGCCCCTCCACTCTCCCTCATGTGTCTACCCACACATTCTCCATGCCTTTACATATCTACCATACCTGCCTGCCAACCACTTGCTATCTCTAAGTATCTCCCCTTACACTCTTATGAAACATCCTCTATATTCTCTCTGTACTACTTATATAGCCCAGCCCCTTACTGTTCACTGTGAGTAGGTTCTCTCTATCACAGTCTCCCTCTCCTTCCTTGTCCTACTGAGGTAGCTATGTATCTCATCTGTAGTAAGACAGCTACCCTGTCCCTCTATCATACTCCAAACTCTTACCTGGCACATGGCCACTTCTATTTTTTTTTACTATCCACAAGGGGCTAAACACAGAGAGGATAAACAAGGACAGACAAACGGATTAAGTCGATTATATTGACCCCAGTGTGTAACTGGTACTTATTTAATCGACCCCGAAAGGATGAAAGGCAAAGTCGACCTCGGCAGAATTTAAACTCAGAATGTAGCAGCAGATGAAATACCTATTTCTTTATTACCCACAAGGGGCTAAACATAGAGGGGACAAACAAGGACAGACATAGGTATTAAGTCGATTACATCGACCCCAGTGCGTAACTGGTACTTAATTTATCGACCCCGAAAGGATGAAAGGCAAAGTCGACCTCGGCGGAATTTAAACTCAGAACGTAGCAGCAGACGAAATACCGCTAAGCATTTCACCCGGCATGGTAACGTTTCTGCCAGCTTGCACATGGCCACTTCTCTCAGTTCTACTCCCTCTCTCAGCTGAAACATCCTTGTCTTGCATGCAACTCTGTGACTCCACAGGTGCTGGTTCCACATAAAAAGCACCTGTGCCAGTGTCACATTTAAAATACCCATGCTGGTGCCACATAAAAAGCACCTTTCTAGTACCAACTAAAAAGCACTCCTGCTGGTTCCACCTAGAAGACACCCATCTTGGTGCTATGTAAAAAGCTCCAGTGCTGCTTTCACATTAAAAGCATTCATTACACTCTATAAAGTAATTGGCATTAGGAAGTGTATTCAGCTGTAGAAACTATGCCAAAATAGATAATTGGAGCCTGGTGCAGCTCTCTGGCTTGCCAGCTCCTGTCAAACATCCATTTTCCATGCCGGCATGGAAAATGGATGCTAAATAATGATGATAATGAACTGAACATCATAAATCTATAAATTTGTGACAGTAAGAAATTAATATATGTGAGACTTACGACGACATGGCGCTTCATTCCTGGTAATGGAGAAATTATCTCACAATCACTTGAGTCTGATACAACAATAATAGAATTCTTTTTCTTCTGAAAAATAGAAATTGTCATAATCATCATAATACCTAAGTAGAAATAGGAATACAGGGAGAAAAAGACATTGATACAATATTATTTTAATAATTCCAACTAATATGGGAGACAACCCTGGATCTTGATGAAGCATGCATCACTGCATCAGCTGAAATATCATTACTTAATATCCTCTTTTCCATGCACAGAATTTGAGAGATTTTTCTATGGCTGGTTGCCCTTCTTGTTGCCAACTTTCACTCGTTTTCAAGCAAGGTAATTGATAAATATCAATTATTATTTATTGATTATAAAAAAGACATTATCTCATCTGACAGCTGTTTCTGTTCGCGCTATTTAGGGCAATAATCAGGCTTAATTATTACAAAAATAATAACAATTATCACTGTAAATAATTAATTAAATCAACCTAGATAGTGGAACTTCATCAGAGCGGAAAAGTAAAGAAAAAGTTGGTCAAAAGGTTTTCAGAGGGATAGCATGTAACATCAACTGGTATATCCTTACTTTCTCTTTTTCTTTACTTTTCTGCTCTGATGAAGTTCCACTATTCACGTTGGTATAATTAATTATTTACAATAATAATTCTTGTTATTGCAATAATTAAACCTGATTATTGCCCTAAATAGCATGAACTGAAACAGTTAATGTCATTTTTTTTATAATCAATAAATAATTGGTTATCAATTTATCCCATTTTCTTTAAATATAGATAAATTTCGGTTTATTCTTTTCCTTATCTATCATTTATGAGCATAGAGGTAAGACACCAGTTAATTAATTGGATACAAGTATCCCTTAGACGGTCTTTATAACCTCTAATTTAATTCATATATATATATATATCATCATCATCATCGTTTAACGTCCACTTTCCATGCTAGCAACCTAGATGGCTGCACCAGGCTCCAATCTTGATCTGGCAGAGTTTCTACAGCTGGATGCCCTTCCAAAAGCCAACCACTCCGAGAGTGTAGTGGGTGCTTTTTACATGCCACCGGCACGGTGCCAGTCAGGTGGCACTGGCAACGACCTTGCTCGAATCTTTTCACACGTGCCACTGAAGCAACGTTGGTAACGATCACGCTCGAATGGTGCCCTTTTACGTGCCACATGTACGGAAGCCAGTTGGCTGCTCTGGCAACGATCACGCTCGGATGGTGCTCTTGGCACCCTACTAGCACAGGCATAAGTGCCAGTAAGGCGAAGCTGATAACGTTCATACACGAATAGCCTCTCTGTCAACAATCACACTTGTATGGTGCTCTTTGCAACCCGCTAGCACAAATTGATTTTGATTTCACTTGCTTCAAGAGATCTTCACAGCATATTTCCAAAGGTCTCGGTCGCTAGTCATTTCCTTGGTGAGGCCTAATGTTCAACGGTCGTGCTTCACCACTTCATCCCAGGTCCACCTCTTCCACAGGTTCCCTCAACCGCTAGGGTGTGGCACTTTTTCACGCAGCTATCCTCATCCATTCTTGCCACATGACCATACCAGCGCAGTCATAACCCGTGCTAGCACGGAAAACGGACATTAAACGATGATGATGATATATATATATATATATATATATATATATTATACACACACACACACGCTTTCATTTTCCATTATTCAAGGAGTTATACAAATAATGATATTTATTTTTTAAACATTTTCATACAATATTGTACATTTAGTGCTTTCTTCATCACTTAAGCTGTTGCAATATAACCTGACTGAAAAAGTTTGATAAATTGAACCAAGTCATTGAAGTAATGTTGATTAAAACTTCACTGCCCTAGTACTTCCATTTAAGTATTTGATGTTTTTCTTTTATGCAACTGACATCACTAAGTAACTTTGGTGATATAGTTTTTCAAATATGCATCCTTCTTTTATCTCTTGCCATTGTACTACGGCCATACTGGACCACTGCTTTAAAGGATTGAGTTGAATAAATCCATCCTAGTACTTATTCTATCAGTTTTGCGTGTTACAGGAACGTAAATAAACCAGCACCGGTTGTCAAGCACATATATATACATATATCGGGGTCGATAAATTAAGTACCAGTTACGCACTGGGGTCGATGTAATCGACTTAATCCGTTTGTCTGTCCTTGTTTGTCTCCTCTGTGTTTAGCCCCTTGTGGGTAGCAAAGAAATATATACATACTCGACTAAAGAAAGTCGGTGCTCCAGCATGGCCACAGTCAAATGACTGAAACAAGTAAAAGAGTAAACGGAAAACGGGCACTCGCAAATATAAACAAACGTGTCGGACGAAACAAGGGGAGGTAATTTACTTTTACCAGCCAGGTATTATCAATGATACAAGGAGCCCGAAAATATCGTTTGCAAAATTCTCATTAGAAGGTGCACATGACGAAGTAAACGGACCCCTCCACCCCTTGAATTTTTTTTTACGGAATCCCACATTTCCGGATATATAGGAGATTCCGATTCTGAAAAAAAAAAAAATTTCAAAAATCGCAACTTCAAAATTTCAATCCGCCCCATCAACTCCATTTCCTCATTTTTCACTTTTTCCAGAAACTTTTTATTATTTATTTTGCGAAATACGTAGAAAAATACAGAGATTATGACTGAAAAATAATTGTAAAATTTCAATTTTTCAAAATAATAAAAAAAAATTACTCCAAGCCCTCCCGATTCTAGGGCCTTGGCCTTCAAGCATGCTATCCACATGCTAGAAATAACAGCCAAATCACACAACACTGCGATAACATAATGAAAGAAATATGTAATCAATCTACTCACCTTTCCGCAAAGATTTCGGCACTGTCATGCGACAGCTAAAAGCATGACAGTGCCAAGATTTCTTTCAGAGTCATTTTCCGCAGTAATATGACAAAGTGAAATTCAAGTGTTCATTTTTTTTTTATAGTTACAAAAAACACGCGTGCAGAAATAACAGCAAACTCTTTTGAAAAACAAAAGTAAAAATAGCAAAGAAATACTGTGAAATTAAAGTGTTCGTTTTTTGGGGGTTTTCCAGAATCATAATCTCCGTATTTTTCTACGTATTTCGCCAAAAAAAAAAAAAAATTTTCCGGAAAAAGTTTTTCAGAATAGGAATCTCCATACCCGAAAACGTGGGATCCGGGAAAACAAAATTTAAGGGATGGAGGGGTCCACTTATGTCTCTGCCATGTGCACCCTTGCTTACAGCATAGCTCCACCAAATTTTCGACTAAAAGAAAAAAAGAAAAATTGTAGAAAAGTTATGTGGGTGTTTTGGGGTTTTTTTTTTGCAAAAACTTCGCCTGAAAAAGAAAAATTAAAAATAGTATTAGGTTGTCCCAAAAGTTCGTAAACACTTGCGAAAATTGAATTTTTACTCGCCAAATACTAACAAAAACAACAACAATTATTCCTCAAAATAAAGACCTTTATTTTCCAAGACTTTCTACGAACTTTTGGGACAACCTTATATAAACAAACACAATTCCCGCATCAACTCATGTGCTAGAAACAAGTTGTATGCGTTTCTTTGAATGGAACCCGGAAATAATGTTCAAAAATATTATCACAGTGGTGTAGAACATACAATATGGCACTGTCATGCCTTTACAATATTGTAAATATAATTGTTTTTGTAGCTTTCTATGACATCAACGCTGTACAATAATACCTCGTTTCTTATTCTGTAATTTCGGAGATGTACTCGCATAGCAAGTAATTTGATCTGAGATCGTGTGTGCTGGAACGAAAACAATTGCAGCGTGGAAGGTGTTTATAAGCAATTTAAGAAACACACAAAAGCCGTTCGATTCACTTCAACATTTAAGCTTAATTTGTCAAAATATTTTCGTCGACGAATTAAACTTAAATGTTGAAGTGAATCGAACGGTTTTTGCGTGTTTCTTAAATGGCTTACGAACACCTTCCACGCTGCAATTGTATTCTGTAATTTGTTTTCGTAGAACAGGGGTTCCCAACCTGGGGTCGGCAAAGATGGTAGTAGAGGTCCTTGAACTCGTAGCAAACACTAGTGTTCGCTACAAACTAAATTCAAAAATTCATACCTATGTATAAGCACATTAAAAGGGGGTACGTGGAAAAAAACTCATTCAAATAAAAGGGTTGAAAAGCGGTGTAGAATAAATTTCTTAAAAGATGTGGTCGAACGAAGAAGACACTATTTCATATAAATACAAAATTTATTCAGCGAAAAAGAAAGAAGACATTTATTTTTTCAGATACATACCCGACAAGTCAAATGTGGAACTCTTATCACGGGAGTAATTTCCAAAATACTTGCTTCTGAGTCACTAGAATCTAGGATAATAATACTATTATCCATGTTTGCAAAGAACAGTTTTTCAAATTACGAGGAACCAACGGCGACTGACGGACGATACGCTGACAGGGGAGATAACCCTCGCAGAAAGAACAACAATACGATGCTCAACAGCTGACTTTGGCTTTCGGGAATAGAAGAATACTCAGGATTGAGTAAACAGGCGATGTTCTTTTCTTCTTAAGCGAATTGATGAGCATTAAACATACACTGCTTTAGAAATGTATTAATTTATACTTGTATATGTTAAATATTTACTTTTTATTCTATAACATTATACTGTATACGTAGCATATATATATATATATATATTTATTTATTTGTATTAAAAAAACACACAAATTTCCACACGAAAGCACGTGATCTCTGCCCTTGGCATGTAGTTTCAACCGTGTTTTTCTGACGTAAATTTGCTACCCAGGTATCGGTTAACCGAATTATCCATACTAAGATAATTCATTCAACTACTTATATATATATATACGTCCGAAGCTATGTGTAGCGGCTTCCCTGAACCGGAACTCAGCTCTACATGAAAGCTTCAGTCTTCGTGAAGATGGACAAATCTGGAGATTTGTTAAGACGGGTGAAACGTGGAAGAGAGATAACAGCTGGTCTGAGTGCTCACTACCCACAATGACTGTCACTGAAAAAAAAACTAAAAAAACTACAGCAACTCAGGGAAACTAAACCTGAAAAACCTGCCATCCTCTACACACCATCATAAACTGCAAGCAGGGTACAAATTGTTGTCCTTAAATGCTCGCAGTTTGTGCAACAAAATTCATTTGTTCAACGCCTACGTCAGAAGTATTGACCCTGACTTCATCACTGTCACGGAAACATGGGCGCATTCCTTACTCTGTGACGGGGTTTTCAGCATTACGGGGTACAACCTCTTCCGTAAGGACCGCATTAACCGCCGTGGTGGTGGTGTGATGGTCTGCGTTCGTTCAAATTTTTTGGTAATTCCTTGTGCCGATTTGAACGAATCACAAGAAGAAGTTTTTTTCTGTGACGTACGTATGACCATGTCAACACTCCTGCTTGGCGTTGTTTATCGTCCCCCAAATTACCATCAGGACACACAGCTTTGCAATATCCTCCGAGCTGCTGCCAGGAAAACAGCCACTTATGTTTTTGTTGCAGGCGATTTCAATCATCCTGAGATCAATTGGGAAACCTTCCATTGGCCACAGAGTGCAAACGATTTTGTTGAGCTTGTGCTGGACTCAAACTGGTCACAAGTAGTCACCTCTCCAACAAGAGGCGACAGCACCTTGGACCTGCTCTTCACCACAACTCCTGAAGCGGTTATCAATTGCACTACGGAGGAACCTCTAGGTGACTCTGACCATGCTATGATCATCGCCAATCTGGCTCTTGCGGGCAACAAAAACCTGAACCATCTCCAATCTGCTTCCTTCGATTGGAAGAGAGCAGATGGGAACCTGTACCACACTGAACTACAGCACCCAAACTGGCATGATTTCTACAACTCTGGAGATGTGAATACTATACTCCAGAGTATCCTGGACTCAATATGGGCAGCATGTGCAGCATCAGTGCCACGTAAACAGAAAAAGAAGAACCGCCCCAAAAGGGCAATTTGGGAAACTTCAGCGGTCAGACTTGCCAGGAAGGAACGTCGGACTGCTGAACGGGAATACAAGTTGCATAAATCAGACACCAACAGGAAGAAGCGGAATAAATCTTCCAACCATCTCAAGCAAGTGACAAAAAAAGCAGTGCTTGAATTTGAACAGTGCATAGCAGCCAATCCTGACAACAAGGTTTTCTGGAAATATGTGCATTCAAAGCAGAGACCTCACTCTCCAGTGGGTCCTCTTCGCAATCCTCACACAAACCAGATCACTGACGACCCCAAGGAATGCGCAGAACTCATTGCCGAGTGCTATGAAAACATATTCACTGTTGAAAATCAAAATGTACCATCTTCACCATCTCTAACAGCAAATTCCATAACAACTATGGAATTTACACCTGCAATGCTGCGATGTCACCTTCAAAATAAGCGCAACTATGCCTCCCCTGGTCTTGATGGAGTTACATACCTGCTTCTCAAACGTGGCAGGTACTTCCTTTTACACCAGCTCTCTATTTTCTTCCAGTACTGTCTCAACAATGGTGCTACTCTGGAACAGTGGAAAACTGCCAGTGTCATTCCTCTGTTCAAAAAGGGCGACCGCACATCACCTGTCAACTATCGCCCAGTCAGTCTCACTAGCTGTATTGCAAAACTGATGGAATCGTGTGTCAGAGAAACACTTTGGAACTTCTGGAGCTCACACAGTCTCATCCGACCCTCACAATATGGATTTGTCCCTAACTCCAGCTGCAGTGATCAGCTTGTCGAGTTCCTTGAGGACATTACTCAGATCTCTGACAGTGGCTCATGGGTGGATGTTGTCTACCTTGACTTTGCTAAGGCTTTCAACTCTGTGCCACACAAAAGGCTTATGGTGAAACTCTCTGCAATGGGTGTGAGGGATGACCTTTTTAACTGGTTGAAATCCTTCATTCTCAACCGAAAGGAGGTAGTCACAGTTCTAGGACAGCATTCTACACCATATGAGATGTCATCGGATGTACCACAGGGATCTGTCCTTGGTCCCCTCTTGTTTGTGGCATACATTAATGACATAGATGCAAATTTAAAGAATGCCACAGTATTAAAATATGCAGACGACATCAAGCTGTACCTTGAAATCAAGAGGACAGATCCTGTTGTCTACAGCTCTTTCCTGCAATCAGACCTGGACACAATGCAGCAATGGATCACAGACTGGCAACTGAAACTGGCTGTGGACAAGTGTACCACCATGCATTTTGGGAGAAAAAACCCTGCGTCCACATACTCCCTCCACAACACTGATATCAAGAAATCCTTATGCGAGCGTGACCTAGGTATCACTGTCAGCAGTGATTTGCGTTGGACAAAGCATATCTCTAAAATTGTCAAGAAGGCCGAGGGTGTCTTGGCATCACTCAGCAAGACTTTTGTTAGCCACTCTCCAGCCATCTATTTAAAACTGTATACAGCTATGGTACGACCACACTTGGAATTCGCATCATCAGTTTGGAAACCCTATCTTGCTCAGAACATTGACCTCCTGGAATCGGTTCAGAGACGTGCAACCAAACGCATACCCTCCATCAGACACCTACCATATTCTGAGCGCCTTGTTTCCCTGGGCATGGATTCACTGAAGCTCCGGCGTCTGGCGACGGACTTGGTAAACGCCCACAAAGTTGTCAACCACCTCACCAATAACAACACTGAACACCTTTTTGATCTCCATGTGTCTAACACACGTGGACATGCCTACAAAGTCAGAAAACAACACAGCTCCCATGACTTTCGGAAACATTTCTTCACGCTGAAGCATGGAATAAACTGCCTGCATCAGTTGTTGACTGCCATGACACTGCATCCTTTAAGGCCCTCATGCTTTCCGAAATCCGTCGAAACTACACCTGATTATATATGCACTTTAGATGAGTTGTAGTGCACCTGAGCACTGTACACAATGTTTATTATTATTATATATACGTATTTATATTTTAACTGGCTTCCGTCATTAGGCTGTTCGAAATAATTTTTCTACTCTAGGTATAAGGCCCGAAATTTTGGGGGAGGGGGCCAGTCGATTAGATCGACCCTGTACGCAACTAGCAATTAACTGGAGTTGATCTAATCGACTGGGCCCCCTCCCCAAAAATCGGGTCTTGTGCCTAGACTAGAAAAGAATTTTGTTAAGGCGAAAGTCCGAAATACATTCCTTTATTTTTCGAACAAATCACAAGTTTCATATCCCCTGCGTCACAATAGATATGAATCTATCGATTGCAGAAGCATCGCTAATACGTTGGATCTTTTCCTTTTGATGGATGGAATTCAACACAATTTCTAGTTAACTAAACAATTTGAAACTCCGTATACTGGTAGAATGTGTCAAAAGAAAACATTATTTTCACTTGGCTTTTTTGAGAAAATTGTAATTTGTAAGTTTAACGTAGTTTAATTCTTCGAATTTTAACCAATGAATTGCCAGCATTTGAGCTCAAATCATTTGCTGCGTTATCGATATTGATAAACAAACGAGGAGACGCACGCTGCATACACACACACACACACATATATTCAGATACATACACACACACTCTGTCACACTCTCAAACACATGCATATACATTTGCACAAGCACATAGTAATTAATATATAAGCGTACACACACATACAAACGGAGATATACAAACACACACAAGCATACATACACGTTCGTGAGTTCGCACTGGTGTCGATAGAATCGACTTAATACTTTTGTATCTCATGCTTTGTCCCCTCTGTGTTTTGCCCCTTGCCGGAACAAATTTACACAAAAGGTAAATAAACCAGAAATGGGGTGGGGTCAATGTTTCATCGTTTCGGGGTCGATAAATTAAGTACCAATTACGCACTGGTGTCGAGGATTTTTTTCTGAATTTATATCACAGCCTCTGACAATCTGGGGCATCCTTTTATGAAAAAATATTTTGCAAATTTTTACAATACGACCCACACTCCACACGCACCCTCATATCCCACTCTAGACCGATTTAGGCATATTATTGTTTTGTTTTGGGGAGAAGCCTTTTCGGTAAAAAAAGGCTGAACGCCTTACTTCCCTGGGCATGGATACATTGAAACTCCAACGTCTGGCAGCTGACATGGCAGACACCCATAAAATTATTAACCATCTTACAAACAATAACTCTGAGCACCTTTTCAAACACCACCTGTCTAACACCCATGGACATGTTTACAAAGTCAGAAAACAGCACAGCTCCCATGACTTTTGGAAACATTTTTTCATGCTAAGCGTTGCTGAAGTATGGAACAAACTGCCGGCATCAGTTATTAGTTGTCCTTCAAAACTTCCATGCTTCCTGAGTTTCGCCAACACTACACCTGATTTTCTCCCCTCCATACACATCCAAGCATGTAGCTGACGCATACACTGTTCACTTCCCAGACATTTGTACATTACTGCATATGCTTTATACACACTTTTGACAAGTTGTGGTGCGCCTGAGCACTGTATACAATAATTTCATTAACATAAAGTATATTGAATGCTTTATAAGTCAATACTGTGTCCTACTGAGTTAGCAGTGCTATTAAATCACATGTTAAGGTCATCTCTACAGATTCTCTATAGAAATTATAAGCCAGCACTGATTTGTTATGATGTTTCATATCTGAAGATGTCTAATGTAAACAACAATGCAATCGAAGATGGCAAAATGGGTAATGGGTGCATATGCAAATTTCAGGATTTCATATGCAAATGTGTTCATGGATGGTTAATGGATTGGAAGTGGTGTTGGAGAAGGAGCAAGAACTCCTGAAATATGCATATACACCCATTACCTATTTTACCATCATCGATTGCATCGTTGTTTACATTAGACATCTTCTGATAAGAAACTTCATTAAAAAATCAGTGGTGGCTATAATTTCTATTGAACATCTGCAGAGATAACCTTAATTTTCTCACTGCTGACATACATGCACTTCGGAGTGGTTATCTCCCCTTCAGCAACAGAGACCAGAAAGGTAGATGTTATAACGGACACGACTGACAGGTCTCTCTTATGGTGTTTCTGGCATCGTACCTTTTTTTAAAACAGAGTCTGTTTGATGTCTATTAATACACATGAAATTCTTAAAATATGGAGGCACATGATTCTGTGGGTTAGGGTGTTGGATTGTAGTTTTGACTCCTGGATTGGACAACGTGTTGTGTTTTTGAGTAAAATACTTTATTTCACATTGCTCCAATTCACTCAGCTGGCAAAAATGAGTAACCTTGCCACAGACTGTCATATCCATGGGGGAATATATACACTACAGGAACTGAGAAACAAGCCTTATGAGTCCATAGGACTTGGGAAAGAGCTATATCCTTTATGGACACTGGTGCAGTAAGAGGCTTGCTTCCCAACCACTTGATTCTGGGTTCAATCCTACTGCATGGCATATTGCTGAATATTTTTTCTGGTACTGCATATTCAATTACTCTTCCACATTACTTACTTTGGCCAGTTCTCACCTGCTCCTTGAAGACAAAGCCATTTTGTCAAGCATCTTGATCCATCATCACCACCTTCAGTAAGTGGATAAGAATCAAATCCTGTCTTTTTTCCAATTGATCATAAACATCAGATGATATCTCTCGCAGGGGCTGGGATCATGTTATAGGTCCCCAAAGAACAAATTTTAATACCTCTTAATGCTGCATGCAATGACCGGACATGTGGAGAAGTCATTCTCAGAGCTTCTTGGTCACTTTTGGAAGGCTTCTATAGAGATGCTCATTGTCCACATAACTTAAAGTGTAATTAATTTCTAATTTACATGAATCTTAACCATTTTTTAAAAAGTTTACTCTGTTTCATCTTCTTTGCTCTTATTTTTGATTCTCTAGTCTTTCTTCCCTCCCTTGAATCTATTTTCATATCTTAGTGTCAGTAAATGGATCTTGTCAAACTTTTTCCTCTTATAATAAAACTGTCACAAAAATATAAATAAAAGAGGATGCACGCTGCCTTAGCTGTTTGCAAGGAATATTGGTCTCCTCTCATATAACTTTGAGGCAACCTAAAACATTCATGGTATAACTGCAGAACAGAAGGACTGATTTGTCTGAAATTTGACACAAAACAAAATAAACACTAATTTCTAATAAAAAAATTTTCCATTGGGATACTTTTCTATGTGGTCTCCAGCCCAAGAGGAAAGAGTGAATCTATCACACCTCCTTTCATCCATGTATATTGTATCATTATTTTATAGCTGCTTTTCCTGCTTGCAAAAGTTGGATAGATCATCACAAAGACAGTTCTTCTTTGGATTTACTGTTCTTTAATGCAATGCTAAAGTCCATCTTCTCCTCCATTATTGATGTATGATGTCCAGTGATCTGATCAAACCACATTATCGGGGACAATATTTTCACAAATTATTGGTACTAACCACTAGTCATTGCCTCGGTGAGACCTAATGTTTGAGATCTTTGGAAGTATGCTGTGCGTGAGAATACCCGGCAGGACAAGTGAGACCATAACCCGTGACCTCTACCTGGGATGTAGCCAGTCCACTTATGCATACCTTTCCTTCTTGGGACACAAAACTCCACTTGCGAAGACCTGTTGAGGCAAGTGAAATCGAAATCGATCAAAATCAATGGAAATTGTAGTTGTGATACCAGTGCCGGTGGCACATAAGAGAACCATCCAAATGTGGCCGTTGCCAGCACCAGCCCGACTGACCTCCGTGCCGGTGGCACGTAAAAAGCACCATCCAATCGTGGCCGTTGCCAGCCTCATCTGGCACCTGTGCCAGTGGCATGTAAAAAGCACCCACTACACTCACAGAGTGGTTGGCATTAGGAAGGGCATCCAGCCGTAGAAACACTGCCAGCTCAGACTGGGCCTGATGCAGCCTCCTGGCTTCCCAGACCCCAGTTGAACCGTCCAACCCATGCTAGCATGGAAAGCGGATGCTAAATGATGAGGATGATGATGATTGGTACCAAATAATGAATTCCAAAAACACGTCTTTACAGCTCTATAACTATATCAAATATCCATGAATCAACAACTCCCAGATCGTTACACCAATGGTCTCCCCTCTCACTCATTTTGTCTAATTAATGATTCATCTCCAAAAAGCCTCACTACATCTCTGAGCAATTACTGGTCCAGTACCATACACTATGAAGTATCTCACTTGAGGAAGCATTGAGTTGGGTCAATTAGTAGAATCATAAAATAACAAAATATTGGTTCAAGGTGAGAACCTTAACTAGTAACCAGTGTAGTAAAGAGACTAAAGAACTGACTTTTTATTGAACTCTGTTTAGCTACATTTTCAGATGTTACAATTCTGCTTCACGATCCAGTTTTGAATGGAGTTTCAGATGAAGGGGAATACAGTTATTATATCAGTGAGCATTATTGCTGATCTTGTTTGAATATATCACAAGGCCAGTTCTTGTAAGAAAATATTGGGGTTCTTTGTGGTTGAAAGTTAAACAAAATAATGGGAACTATGGGTCTGTCATTTTGATAGAAAGCTTGAAATATACCAGGTCTTCCAGCATACAAATCGAATCATTCAGACCAAAATTTACAGCCAAAAAGCAACTTATACACCATGACAACATTGGAGGATCAAAAATTCCAAGTGAAATGAAATGGAATTTGGAAAGATAGTGATGTTGGTATGCTTACACTACATTTATACACACACTTAATACTGTGTTGACTTGTAAGCCAGAAAATATGGTAATATTACATTTGAAAAAAAGACAGAGAGCTGGCAGAATCTTTACTGCACTGGGCAAAATGCTGCTAAGCATTTTGCCCATTTTTACATTCTGAGTTGAAATTCTACTGAGATCCACTTTGCCTTTCATTCTTTCAAGGTTGATAAAATAAGTATCAGTCGAGCTCTAGGGTCAATGTAATTGACTTATTCCCTACCATGAACTTGCTAGACTTGTACCAAAATTTGAAACCAACTTTACATTTGAAAAAAAGAGAAATTTTATATAATCAGCAACAGCAAAAATGCCAATTTGTCAAATACAACAGAATTAATAAGATCAATATTCAAGTGAAAGATATGAAATATTATGGGAAAAATATCTAATCCAAAAGTTAAGGACAATTATTGGCTGAAATTATCATTTCAAACTTTGCCATCAGTGAAACTGTCAATTGGCATTTTCACTTTTAGATTAGATTCTTTTCCTTTTGAACATTTTCTACTCAACTAAATATCTATTAATCTACCTTATGTGAGGGTGGTAATTTGTTGTTCTTTTGGGATAGTGATTGGTATATAATCAGTAAACTTAATCATGAATGAAAATACTATTATCAGAGACACTACTTAATGCTGAAATAGGTGTTTCAGAAATTCTCAGACAAAAGTTTAAAAATCAACTTGTGTGATAAATGATCAAGCTGATTTCTTTGTCCATATCTGGTGATAGACTATACAAAGTTGTTTTACCTACCACTCAGTGATAGGTAATCATATTTCTATATCTTTTGCTTGCTTAATAACAGTATATGTGGATAAATTGAAATCCTAAATAACCTAAAGTAATTTTCCAGAGTAACTAAATTACAGTTAGACAAGTCAAAAGCTTTCATGTGTTGATCCAGTTTGTTAGAAAGAGAAGCCAAATCACCTTCAAGTCACACTGTACCACCTTAAAAAAGAAAGAACACATTGAATATGGACTTGAAAAAGTGAAGTAGTCATTACTGGAATCCTTTTGATTGAAGGTCTGCTCAATCAAGGCTCATCTTTTGCTTTCTCAGCTTCTAAAATGTTGAACATTTTCATCGTTCATCAATGCATTTAACCCTTTCTTAGAACGCAGTGATATATAAAAGTTGTTTATATAAAATATTTCGTTCATGTAAAAATAATTATCAAATCTCTCACTAACCTTCAAGTACTTTCTTAATTAACTGGTACCTATTTTCAGATGGGTTTAATTATGCCCAGTATCTTCCTCAAGGAAGCACATACCTAGTAATGAACCTTTAACTCCTTATCCTATGCATTTTTGTTATCAGCTTAATTATCAACAGGAAGGCATGTAGCTTAGCGGTTAGAGTATTCAGCTCACAACCGTAAATAGTGAGCTTGATTCCTGGCAGCATACTGTGTCCTTGAACAAGACACTCCATTTCACATTGCTCCAGTCCACTCAGCTGTCAAAAGTGAGTTGTACCTGTATTTGAAAGGGCCAGCTTTGTCACATTCTGTGTTATGCTGAATCTCCCTGAGAACTACATTAAACCTTTAGCATTCAGATTATTCTGTCAAATGTAACACTTTTTCATTCAAATTGTTTTTAATTAATCCTGCATTATTTTGCAGCTTTGAAATTTTGATGATGTGACTGTACATTTTATAATGGCATTGAAGGGTAGGTATGATAGGCTTGATCCTGGATGGTTAGAACATAAAACAGGAAGTATATTTGGGCCGGATATGGCCGGTTTAAATGCTAAAGGGTTAAGGGTACATGTGTCTGTCAAATGCTCGGCCACTTGCACATTAATTTCACTAGTAGGCTGTTCTGTTGATTGGATCAATTGGAACCTGTGTCACCATAACTGATGGAGTGCTATTTTTTTCTTTTATACATCAACAACTATATGGTTTGGCCATATGAACTCTGTTAATATACACGATTGTTATATTCCTTAAAACTGAAAGGCACACAGAAAATATCAATTAACTTTTGCTAGAAAAAAAAATTGAAAAATAAAAACAAAACCAAAGAGCTGACAGTTACTGCCTAACATTTAATATTTTGTCTGAGATTAGCATCTTTCTTCAATGATTATTAAAATCATTTATGAACTGTCATTAAAAAAATTAATAGATTTTGTTATGCAAAATTTTGTGAAAATGTCAACTTCTCCATGAGAAAATTTGATATTTCTAAACCTTTTCATTAGAGATAAATAAACAGTCAGCATTAAAATATACTCTTTTTCTATAACCATTGTTAAATAAACATGTACAGAACATAGGTTCAGAATTTGAAAAATAATAATAAATTTGAACAGTAATGATGAAGTCAATAGTGATTAATTAAAACATTTATTTTGAGTATGATCATGAAAAATAAATGTATGCTTAGTTCTGTGAAGCATATGTTTATAAAACACTAGTTTCTATTTCAAGTAAATTCACAACAACAGGACAGACAAGAAACAAAGCAGGCTTATGATTTTTGCAGAGTCCAGTAACATTTTATATGATTTTCATTTAGAATCCAACTACAATACCATTCAATTAGAAAACAAAACTGTAAAAATTACAATCAGTTGTGCTACACTGAACAAACTTTTTAGTTTTTGGTGTTTGTATTGATTTCAAAGAGTAATTATTGATCGTGAAATATCTAAGAAATCAAAAAGCTGAAAAGTGTGTGTTGGGGGAGAAATGTCTTTTTCCTTTTTAACCTCTAATTTTATATGCAATATTATTTCACAAATAGTGTCAAAAATAACCAATTTCAGATATGGACAATATGTATTATTGTCAACCTTCTTAGGTGTATTTACAAAGGAATAACTCTCAAGATGACTATTATTAACAGGTGTCATCAATAAAAAGACTAGATCAATGACTTACTAGGTAAGTTGTATGTCTTAATTTAGTTAGTTGCTGTTTGGTTATTTATTTATTTATTTAAATTAGAGACTTAATCATGTAAAACCTTAAATTAATAAATTTATAGACTTCTTAGCATTTCTAATAAGTGTGAAAAAAATATGCTCAAAAGACTTATCAGGGTTCAAAGTTACATATATAAAAAAATAACTGAAAGAAAGGGAAAATTCAAAGAAAAGTGACATACAATAAATATAGAACAAAAGTATATGAACAAGAACCATTATAACTGATGTATGTGTGTGTGTGTGTGTGTGAGTGTGTGAGTGTGTTCAAAATGAAGATAGTTGCAATAATCTAAATATTTTCCTAATAGCTGTTATTAGATTGATCCTTAGGAAGAAATATATTATTTCCATATGGAGAGTCAAGATGTGTATTAAGAATATTGGATGTTTCTCTAACAAATTGTTTCAGGTTACTTCAATTTTAGCACATACTCTGGATTTTTGGTCCTAGATTACTTTAAAAAAAAATTGAGAAAAGTAAATAAAAGGAAGTCTGGAGTAGTCAATGTTGAAGACAAGTTGTTAAGAATTACAAGAGCATGGTTTAACTGAGTTCAAATCCTGTAGCTGATTCAATTGCATATAGTAATTTACTTCTCATTGTCTCTTCATTGTAGAACTCGGGAAGCTTCAGTAAGTTCATACATGTACTAGCAGTGGGTAGGCGCTCCAATTCAGTACCAGCATTATGGATACAAAAGACTGGATATAAATCCTAGAAAAAGAAAAATAATGGCACATCTTTATACAAATATCATTATCATCATCATCATCACTACTTTAACATTCTCTTTTCCATGCTTCCATGGGTCAGAAACAGTATATTGAGGCAGAATTTCTATGGCTTGATGTCTTTCCTGACACGACCCTCCACCTGTTTCCAAACAGGATATTTCTCCCATGGGTAGGGGTATTTCCATGGATTACTGAAAATGAATGACACTGCTTGTGTGACAATGACACTCATTGACTACTATCACCTGATGTAAAGACAAGGTGACACAAAAACACACACATATGTGTGTGTGTATGTATATATATATATACTTTATTTAAAGCAGCAGAAAATTTAACAAAACCTGTAACTCTGAGTTTCACTTTCCCGTTCGTCGGACAGTTTTTGCTAAAATAGAACTGATATGCCAATTCTATCAAGACTAGTATAAACGCTAGAATTGGCATATCGGTTCTATTTTAGCAAAAACTGTCCGACGAACGGGAACGTGAAACTCAGAGTTACAGGTTTTGTTGAATTTTCTGCTGCTTTTAAATAAAGCATATTACTCTACCCCTGGTATTTGAGTACTCTTTCTTCCACCTTGTTTCACATTTATGTATTTACTCCGGTATATATATAGACAGAGAATGAACATACTACTATTATGTTCTTAAGAATGAAATTAACCTCTCTGTTTATATATCTACCCTCTTTTGTTGGCAAATGAAATAGGGATAAGAATGTGCATTGTCCGTTTAATTGGAAAATTCTATATGTGGCTGAAGATTGCTCGACATTTTAAAACTGATGTAATACTTACAGTGTTTAATAAAATGAAGTAGCATGAAATAATTGTACTACTCTACCTTGGATATCCTTGTTGCTTATTTTAATTATAATAACCCCATTTGATTTATATGGATAATACCATACACAATTCTGGTGCCTTTAACTTAAGTACCATATTCATCTGTATCTAAATTTTGCTGAACTTATATATGTGTGTGTGTGTGTGCGTGCGCACAAACACACACACATACATATATATATATACACACATACAATGTGCTTCTTTTAGTTTCTATCTTCCAAATTCTCTCACAAGGTTTTTGTCAGTCTGGGGCTATGGTAGAAGACACTGAACCCAGAACCATGTGGTTGGGAAGCAAACTTTGGTGCTACTTTGGAATGTGATCTACAAAGGAGATTACTTTAGGTTACCTTTTAGTTTATTTTACAATTTCTAAAAACCCGTAAGTTGTTGGCTAAAGATTTTTACAATGTGATCAGCGATGAGACGAAGGCAGTTGAATTCTTACAAGAAACTAGAAGACAATTGCATTTTTACAAGAAACCAGCATTAAATTCACATAATTTCTTAAGAAAAAGAAAGGTATTACTTTGATGTGTGATCTACATGAACAAATTTACTTTGGTGGGTCATCATCATCATCATCATTTAACATCTGTTGTACATGCTGGCATGGATTAGACGGTTTGACCAGGGCTGGCAAGGTGGTAGGCTGTACCAGACTCCCGTCTGATTTGGCATGGTTTCTACTGCTGGATGCCCTTCCTAGCACCAACCACCCCAAGAGTGTAATGGGTGCTTTGTATGTGCCACTAGTGCAGGTGTTAGTTATGTGACACCAGCATCAGCCATGAGTATGATTTCACTTGGCTTGACGGGTCTTCTCAAGCACAACATATCGACAAAGGTCTCGGTCACTAGTCATTGCCTCTATGGAGCCCAAAGTTTGAAGATTATGCTTCACCTCATCCCATGTCTTCCTGGGTCTACCTCTACCACAGGTTCCCTCCACAGTTAGAGATCAGCACTTCTTTACATACACAGCTGTCCTTGTCCATATGCATCACATGACCATGCCAGTGCATTCATCTCTCTTGCACACTACATCTGATGCCTCTTATACCTAAGTTTTCTCTGAAGATGCTTACACTCTGTTGAACATGCACACTGACATTGCACATCCAGCAAAGCATACTGGCTTCATTTCTTTCAAGCCTAATTATGTCATTGGCTATCACAGGCCATGTTTCATTGCCATGTAGCTTAGCTGTTAACACACAGGCATCATACACTCTGTCTTTTACCCTGAGGGAGAGGACCTTTGTTGCCAGCAGAGGCAAAGAGCTCTCTGAGCCATCATATTAAGTTCCCAGACAAGATAGCTGCATACCACAGTCTATTTGGCTAATATGTTTCATACCTACCTCTTAGTTGAGCAAATGAATCCAGTTGCTCCACTAATATATAAATGTCCAATGTTGTTAAATCCATTCAATACATGCAGAATTGGATAACTGATTTAATCCATTAGCATTCAGATTACTGTCAAATGTAATTCTGATTTATTCATATTATTTTGATTTAATCATGCATTATCTCACAGCTTTGAGATGTGAGATAATGCTAGATTGATGTGATTGCTAGATTTTTAGAATGACATTGTAGGATAGGTGTGAGAGGCCAGATCTGGTTCATTTGAACAGATAGCTGGTTGAATATTTAGGCTGGATATGGCTGGTTTAAATGCTAAAAGGTTAAAAGAGTAAAAGGTGATAACAAAATTATTTTACAAGATTAATAATTCAGAATAATACTAACCTTAAAACCCAGCAGAGGTGGCCGAGAACAGCTAGTTACAAATTTTAACAACTGCCTTAGTTGTTGGTCGGTCAATTCATAGACAACTTTCCAAAAAATTTCTATCACAGGATGTTCAGCAGTAAAGCCCCCTGCAACAGAAAAATATTATATTAGAATAAACAAAAAATATGTAACATAATTGTAAACAATTACTTCAGCAAAATTAGAAAATATCAACAAATAAAACTAATATTTAGAATATCCCACAGAGGTCAACTTAGCTTTTTATCCCTACAGGGTCATTAAGATAAAGTACCAGTCAAGTACTGAAGTTGATACAAAACTCCTTCCCTCAAAATAGTTGGCCTTGGGTCGCAAATATAAAATATATGAAAATATTTGGTGAATAGGCACAGGCATAGCTGTGTGATAAGAAGCTTGCTTCCCAACCACATGGTTCCAAGTTCAATCCCACTGCATGGTGCCTTCAAGGGGATTTTTACTACAGCCTCAGGCTGACCAAAGCCTTGTGAATGGATTTGGTAGATGGAAACTGAAAGAAACCAATATTTTAAATATATATATACACTTTATTATAAAAGCTGCAAAATAGTCACAGAACTGTTACTCCGAGTTTCATGTTCCCGTTTGTTAGACAGTATTCATCACAACTACCTCATGAATGAGAATGTGAAACTCCGCGTAACAGTTCTGTGAATTTTTGTGACTTTTATAATAAAATATATTACACTACCTTTGGTATTTGAGTACAATTTTTTCCACATTGTTTGCACTTATGTGCCTAACTGTGTGTGTGTGTGTATATATATATACAATAATAATAATAATGAAATTATTGTATACAGTGCTCAGGTGCACCACAACTTGTCAGACAGTGCGTATAAAGTATATGCAGTAATGTACAAATGTCTGGAAAGCGAATAATGTATGAGTCAGATACATGCTGGTGTGTGTATGGAGGGGAGAAAATCAGGTGTAGTGTTGGCGAATCTCAGAAAGCATGGAAGTTTTGAAGGATGCAGTGCTCCGACAACTAACAACTGATGCCGGCAGTTTGTTCCATGCTTCAGCAACTCTCAGCGTGAAAAAAATGTTACCTAAAGTCATGGGAGCTGTGCTGTTTTCTGACTTTGTAAATATGTCCACGGGTGTTAGACGGGTGTACACAGGGGTTGGACAAAATAATGGAAACACCTAGCATCATAGCTTCATAATTTTGAAATATCTATAAAACTGTCAAAAGCTTGTATACTTTTATGTTGTTTGATTTATTATTAGTGATGCTTAATATGTTTTGCTAAAATTACTGTTTCTTTTCTGATATCATAATAAAAAGATAATCAAAATTCATTAAAATGACAGATCTATTGGACTTTCAAAGAGGTCAAATTGTTGGTGCTTGTATGGCAGGCGCTAGCATAATGTAAAAAAGCTGAAATGTTTGGTGTATCAAGAAGTAGTGTCTTGAAAGTAATGACAGCCTTTGAGAAAGAGGGAAAAACCTCCTCATTGAAACAAAACTCCAGAAGAAAACCTAAGCTTTCAGATAAGGACTGTCGAACTCTTATGTGAATTGTAAGGAAGGATCACAAAAGTACAGCTCCCAAAATTACTGCAGAGCTTAATGACCACCTTGAGAACCCAGTTTCCACAAAAAGTTTTTGCCAGGAGCTGTACAAAGTCAGATTTCACGGGAAGGCTGCAATCAGAAAACCACTACATTCAAAAACAAACGTTGCAAAGCATTTAGAGTGGAGTAAAAACCAACAGAATTGGTCCCTAGAGCAGTGGAAGAATGTTATTTTCTTGGACGAGCCATCCTTTACCTTATTTCCAACCACCGGCCAAGTATATGTGTGGAGACGGCTAAAAGTATTTGACCCAGACTGCCTTCTTCCAACTGTTAGACATGGAGGAGGAACTGTGATGATCTGAGGGGCTATATCTTGGAAATCTGCTGGCCCAGTGGTTTCCCTTCATGGCAGAATTAACAGTCAAGACTATTTAAGGATTTTATGTGATCAAATTCATCCTATGGTTGTGGAACTGGGGTTGATGTGTGAACTATAAAATTAACTTTTTTCAACTTATCAAATGTCAATATGGGGAAAAATTCACAACCTTCTGTACCAATAAAGCACTATTTTTCCTGAAAGTTGTTTTTTATATCTTCTATGGATTGCTAGAAGTTCAATAAGTTCCTACACCTTGATCCTTGGATCTTACCTTTACACATCAATATATATATATATATATATAAAAAAATACAAAATGGGACAAGAACGCAAAACATTCAAATAGACAACACAAAAAAACGGACGGGTCATTCGAAGCCTCTAATCTTCAGTCAAGAACTGGATCATCCTCGCAATTTCGGCTGATTAATCTTGATATATGTATATATATACATATATAAAATCCTACACTAGACATGTGCACTGGGATAATACACTTTAATATAGATATTTTTTTTAAGTGGCTAGCTGGCAGAATTGTTAGCATGCCAGGTGAAATGTTTACTGACATTTCATCTGTCTGTATTTTGTGGTCAAATTCTGTGAGGCTGACTTTGCCTCTCAACCATTTGGGGTTGATAAAATAAGTACCAGTTGAGTACTGGGGCAATGTAATTGACTTATCCTCTCCCACAAAAAACTGCTGGCCTTGTGCCAAAATTTGAAATTGATGGAGATTCTTCTTATTAACCAAGATAAATCAAGACAGCAGTAGTTAATGTATGTGCACTTTCAACAATGAAAGCAGTATCAAAGAGTGAAAGAACATAATTAAGAAACTAACCTGAATAATTAGTGTGTTGTTTTAAGTCTTCGAGATTCACAGGTGTGTTGGCTCCAGATATCAGTTCTTGCAGTTCATGTTCATCAAACATACGCAGCCATTCCAGATTGATTACATTAGCAAGACCTAATCGGAAAGCATGGCAATGAGGTCGAATCTAAAAAAAAAAAAGTTCATGACATTTTGAAATTGAAGTGAAAATTGTTATAGACACAAAAAATTTGAGTCTTTTAATAATTTGAAAAATAAAAAATAAAATTGATAATGAAACAAAATCTACAGACCTGCTTATTTAATTTATAATCTGCCATTAAATGGATATACTCAATCCGATTATAATTAGTTACTTGAATGTCTTTGCCACCTGGTTTTAGCTCCTCAATCTAAACAAGTATAAAAAAGAGAATCACAAAATATAAAAACAAAACAAAGAAACCAAAGTCGGCATAAAATCTTTATATATAAAAGTCAAGTTGTGTGTCTGTCTCCTACGATTTAGATTCCTAACTACTCCCACATTTTGCGGTGATTCATATCGAGCCCTTCTGGGTATTAGCGCGCGTCTACGATGAGTCTACAATTAAAAAAAAAATTTACCATCATTTTTTCCCATTTTAATGCATTTTTTCGCTATTATATAAGGGAAGTAACTCTAAAAATGTCTACAATGAGTCAACGATTTAAAAAAAAATTTACCCATTTGTTTCCATTTTTAATGCATTTTTTTGCTATTTTTTGGCTATAACTCTCTAAAAATGCTTATATGGTTCCGGGTTCAGTCCCACTGCGTGGCATCTTGGGCAAATGTCTTCTACTATAGCCTCGGGTCGACCAAAGCCTTGTGAGTGGATTTGGTAGACGGAAACTGAAAGAAGCCTGTCGTATGTATGTATATATATATATATGTGTATGTGTGTGTGTTTGTGTGTGTGTGTTTGTGTGTCTGTGTTTGTCCCTCTAGCATTGCTTGACAACCGATGCTGGTGTGTTTACGTCCCCGTCACTTAGCAGTTCGGCAAAAGGAGACTGATAGAATAAGTACTGGGCTTACAAAGAATAAGTCCTGGGGTCGATTTGCTCGACTAAAGGCGGTGCTCCAGCATGGCCGCAGTCAAATGACTGAAACAAGTAAAAGTATAGTTATTTCCCTTACAAACCTGAGCAATGCCGGGCGATACTGCTAGTTTATAATAAATTGATTTTGACTTTAAATTGTAGTTTTTATAAACAAGTAGGATCTTTTTATCTTTTTCTTTTTACCTTTACAGTTGTTTTAATCATTAGACTGCAGCCATGCTGGGGCAATGCCATGAAGAATTTTAGTTGAACAAATCAACCCTAGTAATTATTTTTTAAAGTACTGTTTTCGTTTCTCATTGTGTTCAACGTTTTTTCGATGTCCTGTACCCATATATACATGTATATATACATATATATGTATGTATATATACATGCATATATTTATATATTACTTATATTATTATACTAGCAGTATCGCCCGGCGTTGCTCGGGTTTGTAAGGGAAATAATTATATAAGCATTTTTAGAGATGTAAAGTATAATAGCCATCTCAATATGGCTAACCACAAAGGGGGAGGGGTGTTACTGTAGCTTTTTACGTTCTGAGATTTAATAATAAATTTTAGAGAGTTACTTCCCTTATATATGTCAAAAATGGATTAAAAATGGGAAAAATTGATGGTAAATTTTTTTTTAAATCGTAGACTCATCGTAGACGCGCGCTAATACCCAGACGGTCTCGATATGAATCACGACTATAAGATACCCGGTTTTGGTTAAACTGCACCGCAAAATGTGGGAGTAGGAATCTAAATCGTAGGAGACAGACACACAACCTCACTTTTATATATAAAGATTTCCTCTATTTACATAATATTGAGGTCTCTTTCTTTCTTTTGTTATCTTACTGTTTTTACCAATATACATATATATATATATATATAAATATATATATAGTTACAGAGATGTACTTGCATAGCAAGTGACTTGATCTGAGATCGTGTGCTGGAACGAAAACAGTTGCAGCGTTGAAGGTGTTTATAAGCCATTTAAGAAACACACAAAAACCGTTAGATTCACTTCAACATTTAAATTTAATTTGTCAAAATATTTTCGTCGCTTTGAGACCGCGACCTGTTAGCACGATATTTTTGTCAGTGAACAGGTCGCGGTCTCAAAGCGACGAAAATATTTTGGCAAATTAAATTTAAATGTTGAAGTGAATGTAACGGTTTTTGTGTGTTTCTTAAATGGCTTACAAACACCTTCCACGCTGCAATATATATATACACACATATATATATATGTATGTATGTATGTATGTGTGTATATGTGTATGCATGTATGTGTGTGTGTGTGCGTGTCTGTGCTTGTGATTGTCCTCCACCACTGCTTGACAACGAATGTTGGTTTGTTTACATCCCTGTCACCTAGTGGTTTGACAAAGGAAACAGATAGAATAAGTACAATGCTTACAAAAATAAAACTGGAGTTGATTCATTAAACTACAATTCTTCAAGGCATTTCCCCAGCATAGCCACAGACCAATGGCTGGAAAAAGCAGAAGAATAAAAGAATACATTCTCTGCTTTGGTCTTATGTTCAAGGCATGAGAAAGCTTGAGTTTACATGAGAAGGCCTAACAGACCTGGTAGAAACAGCAACCAAATCTCCCTCAAATCACACCTTACTGTCTTATGTATGTATATATATATGAGCCAATGAGGGGGACCTCTACATGGTAGCTAGACCTGGTAGAAATAGCAGCCAAATTTCCCCCAAATCACACCTTACTGTCTTATCTATGTATATATGTATGTATGAGCCTATGAGGGAGACCCCTACATGGCAGCTAGACATGGTAGAAATAGCAGCCAAATCTCCCTCAAATCACACCTTACTGTCTTATCTTTCTGCTACTTGGATATAGGTCTTATATTCGTCGTAAAAAACTTTCCTGTCACACACTCACGCACACACATACACACGCACCCTCACACACACACACACACACACACTCACACACACGCACGTTAGCTTACAATTTTATTTATATATTTGCGTGTCTATGTGTGGAAAGAGGAAGTGGGAGGCAGAGTGAAAGAATCACTCACTACAGTAAGTGAATTACTTTCATTTTATTCGTTGCCCACTGTGTGTGTGCGTTTGCGTGTGGTGTAAACCAGACTAAGAAAAGCATTTGACACACACACCAGAATGTGAGTTTTCTGTAAATTTTGCTTAATTGGAGTTTAAATTTTAAAAACTGGACCTGGCATGACGCGATGCATTGTACTCTTAAAAATGCTAGGTAAATTGTAATTGAAGAAATCCTATATTGTAGATTTCTATAACTCCCAAAGGGAGGCAGATAAAATCTGCCTTTTATAAGAGATGATCGAATGCTACACATCCTTTTCGAAGTAAGTTTTATCTTAATAATTATGATGCGCACTCTTCTCCTTTACTATCTCTTCTCTGTATATCTCTCCCCCTCTCTCGTTCTTCATACTTTCTGGTTTTCTCTCTCACCCTTCCCTATTCTTCTCCTCTCCCCTTCACCATTCCCGCTCTCACTCCTCCTCCTCGACTCTCTTGTCGTTGACATGTGATGAGAGGGAATCCATCTTTCTGACTACTATCTTCACAAAGACCAGACCAGCTTATCCTGTCTCTTCATAAGCTTTCTCCTTAAGCATTCAGAAGAATTTTTCTATCGTCTTGGCTTAACAGCCCTCATTGTTTGTTCTTACTGTTTTTTTCTCACTGTTCTGACTTTTACTGTTTTATTGTTTTTACTGTTTTGTTCTCACAGTACTGTTCTTGTTACCACTTTCCCCCTCTGCAAAAAATCCCAAATTTTATTTAATTTGCTTTGCGGGAAGGACTATTTCAATGAAGTCACGTCTTGTCCTTACCTTCGAAATGCAGAGTAGATGAAACAGGGACAACTGAAGAAGGGGAATATTCTTTTTGTTGTATGTCTCGTTTCTCTCTTTTTTTTTTGTTGTTTGAAAAAATGTTCGTTTGTTTTTTTTTGTTTTTATTTCTCATTGTGTTCAACGTTTTTTTGATGTCCTGTACCCATATATGCATGTATATAGGGAGAATTCCCGAAAAAAACAAAAAGACGAAGACAGATGGTGTAGAAAACAAACAAGTGTATATATGCATGTATATATGTAGGTTTGTACATATATGTATATATGTAAATATTTATATATTATTTATGCTCTTATATATATATATATATATTATTTATGCTATTATATATATATATATATTATTTATGCTATTATATATATATATATTATTTATGCTATTATATATATATATATATATATATATACACACATACACACACATATATATATATAAATATATCTCAGAGAATACAAACATTCTCAGTAGTATGATGAAGCATTTTATGCATTAAAAGTAATGAACACAACAATACCTTTGTAACTCCTAGTTCATTTGTAACGACAGTGAAATCCAAACCCAGATCAACTACATCTTCCTTGTAAGTCTTCAAAAAGAGTAGATTCCTGTGAGAGAAAATTGAAAATATAGACTTCATTATAGCTGGTTATATTTATTTGAAATTTTATGTATGAAAGAAAGTATGTGTGTGTGTGTGTGTATATATATATATATATTACGGAGATGTACTCGCATAGCAAGTAATTTGATCTGAGATCGTGTGCTGAAACGAAAACAATTGAGCGTGGAAGGTGTTTATAAGCCATTTAAGAAACACACAAAAGCCGTTCGATTCACTCCAACATTTAAGTTTAATTTGTCAAAATATTTTCGTCGCTAAAATCCGCGACCTGTTCACTGACAAAAATCCGTGCTGCATCACGTGCTGAGATGCAGCATGGATTTTTGTCAGTGAACAGGTCGTGGATTTTAGCGACGAAAATATTTTGACAAATTAAACTTAAATGTTGAAGTGAATCGAACGGTTTTTGTGTGTTTCTTAAATGGCTTATAAACACCTTCCACGCTGCAATTATATATATATATATATTTTATATATAGAGATATATATATATATCATCAACATCATCGTTTAAAGTCTGCTTTCCATGCTGGCATGGGTTGGACAGTTTGACTGAGGACTGGTGAGTCAGAAGGCTGCACCAGGCTCAATCTGATCTGGCAAAGTTTCTGCAGCTGGATGCCCTTCCTAACGCCAATCACTCCAAGAGTGTAGTGGGTGCTTTTATGTGCCACTGGCACGAGGGCCAGTCAGGTGGTTCTGGCATTGGCCACACTCAAAAGGTGTTTTTTACATGCTACCTGCAGGGGAGCCAGTCCGGCAGCACTGACAATGACCACGCTCGAATGTTGTTTTTCACATGCCACTGACACATGTGCCGGTAAGGCAATGTTGGCACGATCACTTTCAAATGGTGCTTTTTATGTGCCACCGACACGGGAGCCAATATGTGTGTGCGTATATATATGTATATATATATATATATAACTATAAATAAGGGTATTTGAGAGACACCACTATGCCGAAATAGCAGTCAGGGATTGCTATTTCGGCATGGTGGTGTCTCTCAGATACCCTTATTTATAAATTTATATATATATTCATGTGTGTGTATATATATATATATATATATATATATATATACACATATATATATATATACACACACACACACATATATATATATATAAAAGGAAAGGAGAAGAAATATAGTGGATACTTGGCTAATTTTATTTGTATCATGAAGATTTAGGATGAAAAGGAAGCAAATCAACAAAAGGAATAAACATAAAAGAATCCTACATGTGTTTCAATCCGGCCATTAGGTTTCGATCATCAGTATTTAAGTGATGTTAGATGTAAAATAACCCCACATTATGTCCAGATAATATCATAGAGTGATGTTTACTTTCTGGTGGTGAAAAACGAAATAACTAGGATGAGGACTGTGTTTTCAAATATTCAAACATAAACAATAATTTATTAGGATGCCGAGTTCATGTGGGGAGGTATTTATTTCCTAATGAAATTATGCTAAAATACTATAATCTATTTGAAAAATAGGCATATAAGTGTTAAGGGACATAAAGTAGTCATTTAATTATAATACGGGCATTCCATTGTTCAGAGAAATGTTATTGTTTACATACTTCAGGGATGAATTTAAATATTCATGCGGAAAAAAAAAGGTATAGAGAGAAAAATAGATTTTTTTGAGGGGGAAAAAAATATGAAAAGTGACAAAATGGGAGAAAAGTGGGAGAAGAAACACAGACTTTTTATATGGGGTATAAGATACAAAAAAGATTAAGAAATAAAAGAGAAAAAGGGAAAAGTTATTTTATATTTTATACCCTGATATTATTTTAGAACGTAATTTGGAGAAAAGTTATAACTGTTATTATTTAGCATTTCAATGGACTAAGATATGCTTTCCATTGTTCAAAGAAAAAGTATTAGGTATATAAAAGGTTATAGTGCACTTACTTGTGACAGGAATTTATATTTTTATGTGAAAAAAAAAATTTTTTTTTAATGTGATGTAGTTCATAATTCGTTAGATTTTTTCTGAAGTATAATTGTAAGAACTAGTAATCTCCCTTTGTTCGTGTGGTTAAATTTTTTTTTTCCTAGTGTTTTACTATAATTCTGCTTGGTCATTTGTTACTTCACACTTTACGCTTTAGTTTGTTAAAGAGAGGAAGAGGTGGAGTGAGTGACAGAATAAGAGAGAGAGATAACAGCCGGTCACTTCCACTAACCACATTCTCATGCTGTTAGTGGAAGTGAGAGGTGAAGAGAAGGAGAAAGAGAAAAATGTTAACAACGTGAAGAGGGGAATGGCATGGTTGAAAAGTCTGTTGAAGTAAGAGGTAGAGAGAAAGAAATATAAAGTGTGTAACAGAAGGAAGTTTTAAACATAATATATTATTGTAACTACAGTTTGGATGTTACTTTTTTTAATTTGCAATGGAATTAAAACTAATGATGTGAAAAAACATTGCATGCATTCTCTATATTGTTTTGTGTACATTAATTGTGTATAATGTAAAGTAATTAGGATAAAATATTGCATAATAAGGAATATGCAATTACATACTGATCTTGCAGTTTCAACAGAATTCAATACTAATGAATTAATGTATTAAGCATTTTATTCCTTTATTTGTTTCAGTCATTTGACTGCAGCCATGCTGGAGCACCACCTTCAGTTGAACAAATCAATCCCAGGACTTATTCTTTGTAAGCCTAGTACTTATTCTATCGGTCTCTTTTGCTGAATCGCTAAGTTACAGAGATGTAAACACAAACACACACACACACACATATATATATATATATATATATATATATTATATATATATATATATATTTATATATATATACACACACACATATACATATACGACAGGCTTTTTTCAGTTTCCATCTACCAAATCCACTCATAAGGCTTTGGTCAGCCCAAGGCTATAGTAGAAGACAGCTGCCCAAGGTGCCATGCAGTGGGACTGAACCTAGAACCATGTGGTTGGGATGTAAATTTCTTACCGCACAGCCACTCCTGCACCTATAGTTAAGAGGCAGCACATATGCTAGAACACAATAACCTCCTAAGCAGATCTGGTGCAGATATGAGTAGAATATGGGAACCGGTATTAAGAAAAGATACAATAACCACACATTGTAAATACATGGAGACAAATAAACACATATACATACACATATGATGGGCTTCTCTCAGTTTCCATCTATCACATTCACTCACAAGGCTTTGGTTGGCCTGGGGCTATAGGGAGAAGACACTAAGCCAAGATGCTACACAATGGTACTGAACCTGAAGCTATGTGGTTGGGAAGCAACCTTCTTAAACACACAGCCATAGATGTGCCTTGCTAACATGATCAACAGACTTACCTGTACATTTCTGGGTCAAGTGAAGCCAAGTGATGAATATCAAGATCAATTCCATGGCGATTCAGAATTTTCGAGAGGAAAAACTGAGCAAAAGGTAACTCCACCAAGAGGTTTTCATAGAGAGCCTAGAAGAGTGAACAAAATGTGTCAATGCCATTAATAATGAAAAGAGATTTGATTTTTGTGAGAGGTTGATGAAACATTATCATTTACAATAAAGACACTAACTTTTGTTTGGTCTGTAGACCAAATACAGTTCCTTCAACTCCAGGTTATTTCATTAAACACTGTAGACAGCTATGTATCTTGACTCTGTAATTGTTCTTTCCGACAAAACCTAGTTCATTTCACATCATTTTAAAATTTAAGTTTTACTTTCACAACAATATTATCAAGCATTTTGTTTGCTTTTAGTTTACATTTCTTTCATAAAAAAAGAAATTATTATACAACTACATCACTGAAGGCAGAAACTTTGGATTCCTTATGCCTTATTCATGGTAATAATGCTCTTTAAATTCACTTCAAAAATTTCTCTTAAATCAGGATTTCTTTTAGCCAAAATATGAAAAGTGCCAAGAATTACATAATGATTATCTCAACAGGCACCAATTTATCTGTAATTGTTAAACATTGTTTCGCATTGAATCAAAAAGCTTTTACTGTCATTATGTACTTGGTTTAATATCTTTACATTAATGTGATTTTGAATGAAAAAAAAAGAAAAAAAAACCGTTATGTTCACAATTCCCCTTTAAGCCAATGCTTTAGTCTGATTTTTGATAGATAAAATAAACAAAAACTATACTTATTTCCCATAACATTCCTGCAAGGAAATAATAAAGGTCTGAATAATTTTTAAAAGAACAGGTAATTTAGGTAGAGAAGTCTGTCATGTTGATGGCTATCAATTTGATCTCTTGAGTCAAGAGAGATTTTATGCTAGAATATGTGCTGGATATAATTTGAGTGGATAAGAACATTACTTTTAGTTTGGAAATAAAAACTCTTAGCTCAAATTTGGCCTAGTACTATATACACTCAGGAGGAATAAGATACTTGATAATGATTAGAGGGGGAACTAACTGAAACAATGGAAATAAAAAAAAAAGCAATTATATATAGGTTTTAATAGTCTTAAAAATTACATTATTTTAACAACAAAATACATCTCAGACACTAAATTACTATTTGATAAACCAGTGAAACATGAAAAGTACCTTACCTTTCCTAACATTCTCCCGAGGAAATAATAATGGTCTGTATAATTTTCAAAAAGGGCCGGCGCTTGTGGATTTGGGTAGAGTAGTTTGTCATTGGTGTATTTGAAGAATCCACGATTAGGATCAAAGCCTGTTTTCAGTAATTCTGACAAAAACTCCCGGGACAAACCTCCACCATCAATTCCTGCTTCATCAATTCCAGCAGAGTTCACCAATCTTACTCGTAACCGCAGTTTCAAGTTTGGTTCTGATTTATTAAGAAATTCCAGTATACAGCAATTATACTACATAAGTTGTAAAAATATGAAAAACTTTCATCAAAGATATTCAATGAAGAAATCAATACAACCTTGAGGTTAATGGCTATTATACAATACTTTACAACACAAAGTCTGTTATAAAACTTCTCTTTTTTTTTTTAATCTACATTCATAACATTCAAAGCTGACCAGAAGAGAATTAATGCATTCGAGCTTTGGTGTTGGAGAAGACTTTTACGGATTCCATGGACAGCGAGGCTCACCAATGGAGAAATTCTTAAGCAGATAAAGCCGAAAATGTTGCTAGAAGCTAGGATCACCAAGCATAGATTGACATATTTTGGTCATATTATGCGGAGAAAATCCCTGGAGAAGGACATCATGCTCGGAATGGTCAGTGGCAAGAGAGGAAAAAGTCGACCAAGAACCCGCTGGCTTGACACCATCAAGAGTGATACAGGAATGGACATAGCCAATCTGAAAGAAGCGGCCCAGGATAGAACTGACTGGAGGACACTGATCCAACGAGTGACCGCGAGTCGACTTCAACTGAGCGGTTAAGAAGAAGAAAGACATTCATAACACTAAAATGTTCTTTGTGCATTAGTTTATTCCATATTTTGAGGTGCTTTCTTATTGAAACAAATTTGAGGAAGCCTGTCCGTCAATTAACAAGAGGACTGAAATGTCAACAACAAACCACCAACAATTCATTTTTGCTTTACAGTGATCTTGCTATGTACATCAGTGAGCTGTGGCCTTCCAAAAGCACCTACTTTATAGCTAGGTCTACCAAGTCAACAAGAGTTACTGCTTTTATGAGGAACACAATGCAGTATTAATGACAAAATACAAACTGTTGGCCTTTTGACCAGTTAGTCTGAACTCTACTGACTCTTAAAACACAGAACAAGTAATATATATGTACATATATAAAGTATCAATAACTACCATTCTCTTCGGATAATTTTTCAAAAGCATCTTCATAAATATAGTTTCTTCTAATCTTGATATTAATTGATAATCCTAATTGAAAGTTGGTCATTTCAGACTGATGTTCTTCTCGATCTTGGTTAACATGTTGATGGAGGATCTAATAAAAGATAATGGTACACAAAATGTAGCTTTTAACTTCTAGGAAAGAATTCTTCAAAAGTTCAGTATCAAATTGGATGAGGAGAATGAGTGAACAGGTGTTCTTTTTTTGTTTGGCTTAATTAATTGACAAAGACGAGAGTTGATTGAAAATTACTAAAAGCTGAAAAGGAATCAAGAGTTGAATGAAAACAAAATGGAAAGGAAACATTAATGTTTGTTAAAAAGGAAGGAAAGAGTAAGGATTTAAACATTAGGGTAAGAAATTTTGTCAGCGATTGTGCACCCTCAAAACACATTTCCCACTTATATCACATCCACTGAATGCAGCTGTTTCTTCTACTCTTCCCATCCCTTCTCTGTCATACACAACACACTCTGCATAAAGCATTTCTCAAGCAATCCTCCTAGCCAGAAGATTTTTGAAATATTTTCCTTGTCCATGTTTTCTCTACATCTGTCAACCCACAGAAAATCAATCTGAACATTTACCACATTGATCTCACCAGCTTGGGAGGGACAACAAAGGTCATGGATATTTCTTTTTCTCAAAGCAAAAAATAAATAAATAAATAAATAAAGAAAGAAAGAAACCATGGTCATACAAGATTATACAAGCATCTTTTTTTTAATTAATATCCCGTGATAATGAAGGAATCACTACACACTTAATGATATAAAAATCCTATGTGCCATGTATAACATGGCATGCAGTGAAGAATTAAAAGGATTTTAGTTAGGCCAAATGGTAGTGATTGTGGATTCAGAGTAAATGTAGTACCTGCTCGTTTTCTTGCTTTACTCAATGGACAATTAAACATTTTTTTGTCACTTTTTCCTTTCTCAGACTCAATGTCTCATATAAACTATATTGCAACAGTTCACATGAGATGCTATTAGTGTCTGTGGCTCCATCATTAAAGTAGGTGAAAACATTTATAGCTTAAAATATCACTACCGAAAAATACTTACATTTTTTTTTCTCCTTTTCTCTATTTCTATAAAATGTTGATTCATTTGAAGTCATTACAAAAATGAAACATTTGATATATTTTCCAATACTCAATTTTATTGTTCACTAACCAAAGATAGATAAGGAAAATATAGAATTTCTGTATGCAATATCACATATTCAATAAAGTCAATGGGCCAGATGAAATGAAGTTATGGGCTGTAGTCTAACAAAGCATGTGTAATTGTAACACATGTACCACTAGCAAAATATCTTTGTGTATGAATCAACATCAGTTCGCTCTCAAATCACAAACATTCTAAATCTGAGTCACTTAATCCCAAATTAATTAATTAATTTAAGTAACAGAGCTTATCTACTGATCTTAGCAAATCATGAAAGAACTTTGGGATTCAGGTTCTTTTCGTTTCCCATTAATCTTTCATAACCATAACTTCACCAAGCATATCAAAAGTTTTGCCAGAATAATGGGAGATGCTACAGTATCATTTAATCATGTGTATTCCTAGTAAAATTATTCTTTGCCATTGTATCTTTAGCTTTTATCTTTTGACTTGCTTCAGGCATTAGACTGTGGCCATGCTGGAGTACCACCTTGAAGAATTTCTAGTCAAATGAATCGATTCCAATACTTAATTTTTAAAGCCTGGTACTTATTCTATTGGTTCTCTTTTGCCAAACTGCTAAGTCATAGGGATGTAACATACCTACACTGGTTGTCACGTGGTGGTGGTGGTGGCGAGGAGACAAAAACAGATACAAAGACACACACACACATACATAAGACAGGCTTCTGTCAGTTTCCAGTTATCAAATTCACTCACAAGACTTTGGTCAGCCTGAGGCTATAGTAGAAGACACTTGACCAAGGTCCCACACAGTGAGACTGAGCCCAGAACCATGTGGTTGGGAAGCAAGCTTCTTAACACACAGCTGTGCATTAAGAATAAATTTTAAAATTTAAATAAGATATTAAACTTGTAAATTAACATACCTTAATTCTTTCTGTAAAACGCACTACAAATGGCAGTTCAGTAAGGATGATAAGGTTCCAGATGTCCCTTCCTGATAGTGGTGGTCCTGAATCTGGACCTGCACAAAAACAAATAATTGATAGTAATAATAATCCTTTCTATTATAGGCACAAAGCCTGAAATTTTGCAGGGAAGGGATTAGTTGATTACATTGACCCCAACTCAACTGGAACTTAATTCATCAACTCTGAAAGGATGAAAGGTAGATCTTGACAAAATCTGAACCCAGAATGTAAAGATTGACAAAATGCCACTAAGTATTTTGCCCATTCTAGCAGGAGGAGAAGAAGAAGAAGAAGAAAAAGAAGAAGAAGAAAAAGAAAAAGAAGAAGAAAAGAAAAAGAAGAAGAAAAAAGAAAAAGAAAAAGAAGAAGAAGGATTATTACTATAATTAGGAAACTATTAACTGTACAATAGCTAGTTAATATAGATAGTTCTTTCTACTATTGACACAAAACCCAAAATTTGGGGGTGAGGGGGCTAGTTGATTACATCAACCCCTGAGCTCAACCAATACTTATTTTATCAACCTTGTAAGGATGAAACACAAAACCAACCTCAATGGTATGTGAACTCAGAACATAAAGAGACAGAAAAAATGTTGCTTAACATTATGTTCTGGTGTGATAATGATTCTGTCATCTTTCAGCCTTAATAAAGATAGGTAACAATAATATTTATTACAAGTGAACACATAACTGTACATAGAGTATGTGGAAGCACTCCGTCGGTTACGACGATGAGGATTCCGGTTGATCCAAATCAACGGAACAGCCTGCTCGTGAAATTAACATGTAAGTGGCTGAGCACTCCACTGACACGTGCACCCGTAACATAGTTCTCGGGGATATTCAGCATGACACAGAGAGTGACAAGGCCGGTCCCTTGAAATACAAGTACAACAGAAACAAGAAGTAAGAGTGAGAGAAAGTTGTGGTGAAAGAGTACAGCAGGGATCACCACTATCCCCTGCCGGAGCACGTGGAGCTTTTAGGTGTTTTCGCTCAATAAACACTCACAACGCCCGGTCTGGAAATCGAAACTGCAATCCTATGACCGCGAGTCTGCTGCCCTAACTACTGGGCCATTGCGCCTCCACTCATAGAGTATACATAAACTGTAATTCAGTTAATTGTAAATGCTAATTTTAAAAGATGTGTAACTTCTTCGCAAATATATTTATGAGACTCAAAGTTCAGTTAAAATGTTTAATAACTTACCACTGTCAGTTGGTACATATGGCATCAATGGCTGTTGACTATAAAGGTTGGCAGCTTGTAAATTATACAGCTGTAATAATGAAAGAAGAAAAAAAAATATACACTGAAGGAATGTGAAATAAAATCAGTTACAAAAAATTCTCACAAAAATAAAAAAATAAAAAAAGGCAAAGGTGTGACTGCATGGTAAGAAGTTTGATTTCCAATCACATGGTCCTGGGTTCAATCCTATTGTGTAACATCTTAGGCAAGTGTCATCTAGTACAGCCCTGGGCCATCCAAAGCCTTGTGTGTGTGTGTACGGGGGGGGGGCTTGCGTTTGTGTTTGTCTCCCACCATTGCTTGACAACCAGTGTTGGTTTGTTTACACCCTTGTAACTTAGCAGTTTGGGAAAAGGGGTCGATAGAATAAGTACTAGGCTTAAAAAAAAAAAGACAGTAAGTACTGGGTTGATTCATTGTTGAACTGCTCATTACATGCTTTAGAGCTACAGTTAAGAAATTTCAGTCATTCAGTTCTGGGTTCAATCCTACTGCATGGCACCGTTTACCGTATACTTGGGTCAACCAAATCTTTGTGAGTGAAATTGTAAAGAAGCCTGCAGGACTATATCTGTTCTTAGGTGAAGACTGTTAGCAGAGAATGTGTAGTTGCAAATAATCAGACAATAATGGTTGGAGAACTTCTCCACTTCCTCCAAATAATCTAGGTGGCCCAGCCCTTTCTCTTCTGACTAATAACAACTAAGCCTCTATAAAAAACAAAGAAAAAGAAAAACAATCAGGGTCAAGTTAGCCAACTAGTTTCACATTTGAATAGTAACAGCAGATTGTAATAGTATTTCAGATTTCCAGTACTTGTACAAAGCTGTAGATTTTTATAAAAGGGAACTATTTATTCAATGTTGATATCTTCTTTGGGTACATGGCTACAAATTAATATGGGAAGGAAATAAGTAAGACTGGAAGATGTTCATGTTATTTTTAAAAACCTCAACATGACTGAAGTACATTGACTTCAACAATGAAATGAATCTACCTTGCAGATTTGGTTTGCAAGAAATTCACCTGTTGCTGTATAATTCAAACCAATGAATCATTGTATGCTGTTTTGAAAACTGAAGGGAAAAGTAGCTTTCCTATTTTTGCTGGAAAAGGACTGCTAATGTCTTTGTACTACCAGGTAAGAAACATTATTCTACTTACAGTAATGAAATACAGTGGATAATAATCACTCTCTATTTAATAGAATTATGTTTAAGAAAATTATTCTGTTTTTATTCTTTTACTCGTTTCAGTCATCTGACTGCAGCCATGCTGGAGCACTGCCTTTAGTCAAGCAAATCGACCCCAGGACTTATTCTTTGGTCGGCCCGAGGCTATAGTAGAAGACACTTGCCTGAGGTGCCACGCAGTCGGACTGAACCGGGAACATGTGGTTGGTGAGCAAGCTACTTACTACACAGCCACTCCTACGCCTATCTCAAGATAAAATACTTATCTGAATTCATGTGGCTTAAACAATGTTAGCATAGAAAAAAGAAAACCTCATCAAAATATATTTAAAAAATATAAATAATGTATTACAGCAAACACTATGATATAGGTTTCAAATTTTGGCACAAGGCCAGCAATTTCAGGGGAGGAGGTAAGTTGACTACATTGACCCCAATGCTCAGCTGGCAGAAACGTTAGCGCGCCAGGCAAAATGCTTCGTGGTATGTTGTCTGTCGTAATGTTGTGAGTTCAAATTCTGCCGAGGTCGACTTTGCCTTTCATCCTTCCAGGGTCGATAAATTAAGTACCAGTTACGCACTGGGGTTGATATAATCGACTTAATCCGTTTGTCTGTCCTTGTTTGTCCCCTCTGTGTTTAGCCCCTTGTGGGTAATAAAGAAATAGGTACTTACGTTATCAGTCCCCAAAAAATAAAAGGCAAAGTTGACCTCAGTGGAATTTGAACTCAGAACGTAAAGACGGAAGAAACGCCACTAAGCATTTTGCCTGGTGTGCCAATAAATCTGCCAGCTCACCACTTTAGCAAAAGCTATAATATTAAATTAGCAGAAAAAAAGTTTACCTTATCAGTACGTATATGTATATGGTCAGCCAACCAATGATTTGTAGGGCAGAATTGACGTCGGGTATCCCTTGAATGTAACTGCTTTACTAGTGTAGAGATTGACTGAAAAGAAAGAAAAGAAATAACAAATAGCTGTCATATAAGTTCAACATGAAAGAAGAAAAACATGACCAAAATTAGCATTAAAGGTACTGATGACCAAAAAAAACTTCTTTTTTTCTAGTATATGCAATTGAGACAATATTAACCCTCTTGGGACACTCAGGCTGATTGATTGGCCCAAGTGATACAAGCTGAAAGGACTTAAGAGGCTGGTCCATTGGCTCAATGGAACGAATGTTGTGAATGGTTGGTTTTGAAGTGTAATGGCTAATCAGAGATCCTCTTTCAGTAGATCTCAATAGAAAAAATTTTTAGTCTTTTTGACTACATATACCAAAATACTGAGTGTCTCAATGGGTTAAACTAAAACATAACTATTTATATACTCTCTCTTTTACTCGTTTCAGTCATTTGACTGTGGCCATGCTGGAGCCCCGCCTTTAGTCGAGCAAATCAACCCCGGGACTTATTCTTTGTAAGCCCTGTAAGTGACGGGGACGTAAACGCACCACCATCGGTTGTCAAGCAATGCTAGGGGGACAAACACAGACACACAAACACATACATGAGTCCATAAGCCATACACACACACACAAATATATATATATATATATATATATATATATATATACATATATACGACGGGCTTCTTTCAGTTTCTGTCTACCAAATCCACTCACAAGGCATTGATCGGCCCGGGGCTATAGCAGAAGACACTTGCCCAAGATGCCACGCAGTGGGACTGAACTCAGAACCATGTGGTTGGTTAGCAAGCTACTTACCACACAGCCACTCCTGTGTATTACAGCAAACACTATAATATACTTAATGTATATACATTGTTGAAGGCCAGTTACTGCAGTATTTGATTTGAGATAGTATCACTTATGAACTTGCTAAAACCCAATAAATATGAGAGAAGGGAGAGAGGAGAGAAAATTCATCCTAGTAGTGGCCAGCAAGAGCACCAGATGCATTTTGGCATTTTTTATGTCTTTTCAATGGTGTGTACTTGTAAGCCAGCTACATGCTTTAACGAGAAGTGATTAAAACATTCACTGATGTTGCAAAAAGCCACCCAGCTTATCAAAAATTTGGTATGTACAATTGAGGAAGCATTTAGTTAAACTAGCCATATATATAGTATACTAAATGTATAGACACTGTTAGAGACCAATTACAGCAGTATTTATCCTGAGATAGTACTTTTTATGGACTTGCAAGTCCATGAGTCCATAAGAGATACAATCCCAGATCAGTAAAGATCCCTTTCAGTCATGAATGACCATGAGATTGCACCTAGAAAGTCCCCCTCCCAGGCAAGGTTGTTTATGGAAGAACAGCAGTTGCCCATGCATACCAGCCTCCCGTCTCCAGGCCACTGATGTTATCCAAAGGAAAGGAAAAGGCCGATACAGCTTGGCATCAGTGACATTGCAACTCATTTCTACAGATGAGTGAACTGGAGCAACATCAAATAAAATGTCTTACTCAAGAACACAACACACAGCCCAGTCTGGGATTTGAACTCACAACCTCTTGATCATAAGCTCGATGCTCTAACCACTGAGCCATGCACCTTCACTTTGCTATCCCACATCAAATACTGCAATAACTGCCCTAATGACTGGGTATATATTAAGTGTGCTATAAATATTGGCTATTTATTTTTTTGGAAAAGTAAGCAACATATGAAATCTTTAAATGATAAACCATGTAACTAGTACCTGTGCTGGTGGCATATAACTAGCATTCATGTCAGTGGCATGTAAAAAGCACCTTTTGAGTGTTAGGCCTCATGGAGGCAATGACAAATGACTGAGACCTTTGGCAATATGCTGTGCTTGAAAAGAAGACCCATCAAGCCAAGTGAAATCATGGTGATGGCAGATACTGGTGTCATGCAACTGGTACCGATGTTGATGGCATGTAAAAGCACCCATTACACTCTCAGAGGTGGCTGGTGTTAGGAAGGGCATTGAGCCGTAATAACCATGTCAAATCAGACTGGGGTCTGGTGCAGCTCCCCAGCTGCCAGCTCTGGTCAAACTGTTCAACTCATGCCAGCATGGACAACAGATGTTAAATGATGTTGATGATGATGATAAACCTATTTTAAAAGCAAAGAGTTTTTGTTTTACTCCACTACCTTGTTGACTCAAGGTATTTGTGTTCAAAGTAATAGCTGACCATGCATAATAAGAAATTAATCTCTTAGGGATGAAAAAAAAGTACTGAAATCTTACTTTAAATAAATGCCGCCAGAGTTGAGTTCGAAGTAAATTCTCTTCTTTAGCAACCTGAATACCGGTTTTACTAAATGCTTGTTGATAATCTTTATTTAAAAACACTTTTGATTCTGGGCTTGCAAGTTCAATAATTCCTAAACATATATCACGCAAAGTTAAACTCATTGGCACAAGTTCATTGAGAGAAAAAGGCATACTGGTAGATTTTTTTACATGTCCATCCTTGAATTCCCCTGAAATAGAAAAATATGTTTTGCTAAAAACAAAAAGGACTAAAAAAGATTTTAGTTAACAAAATATCTTCTAATTTGTATAACAATAGACTGATAATAAGAATATTCACAAATATTGCTAAGTTATGGAGAAAACTGATACAACAATAAAACTCTTCAAAACTATTAAATCAAATTCTCTTATGGTGAAAAGAATTATCTGATATGAAATGAAAGACAAACAATAATAAAATAAATTTTTAAATACTTAATAAAGATAACATTGCATCAAACAAATAAGTAAGTACACACATGCATGACAAGTATAAAGGCACCCATGATAGTGACATGTACAAGACCCCCACTTCACTCTTGGAGTAGCTGGCATTAGAAAGGGCGTCCAGCCACAGAAACCAAGCCAACTGAGATTGGAGCCTGGTACAGCTCTCTACCTTATCAGTTCCAGTGAAACTGTCTAACCCATGCTAGTATGGAAAACTGATACTAAATGATGATATATATATATATATATATATATATATATAACGATATGCATGTACGTACATACGTACATTCATACATACATACATACATACGGATAATAATAATATTATAGTGAGCAGTTATTCTTGAATCATGTTAATGCAATATTGTGTATAATATATAAAATGTCCTGCAATTAACAGTGGATAATGATGCATTGAAACAAATGTGGTGATTTGTAATAAAGCCTGTTCAACCCATCTTTCATATTAACATTTCTTTTATACTTACTTACATACAGACACATATACATACATATATATATATATATATATATATATATATATAAATTTATAAATATAAATTAATAATTTTAAATAATTTAAATTTTGAATTTTATATATTTTGTATATTATATCAATTAATTATATTTCTATGTTTTGGTTTATGCTTTTCACTGTATGATTTGCCTAATAGTGGTTTTATCTCTAATTTAATTTATATATATATATATATATATATATATATAGAGAGAGAGAGAGAGAGAGAGAGGATGCTGAAAAGTTCCTGACTTTAAGGGTATTGTCAAAGGCCTGGTTGGAGGCCCAACCTTCTAAGTTCTTTTACACCATCATTATTGGCATGGGTTGGATGGTAAGCCAGGGGAGTGGGGAACACCAGGTTCTGGTCTGATTTGGCAAGGTTTACGCAGCTCGATGCCCTTAATAACTCCAACCACTCGGTGGGTGGTTTTTACATGCCACTGGCACAGGTGCCATTAACTTGATAATGGCATCGGCGATGACAACAGTCTCACTTAGCTTGACAGGTCTACACAAGCACGGTATATCTTTTCTACTCTAGGCACAAGCCCTGATATTTTGGGGGGGAGGGCAGTTGAGTAGACTGACCCCAGTACACAACCGGTACTTAATTTAACAACCCCAAAAGCAAGGTCTTGGTCATCTGTCTCTGCCTCCATGAGGCCCAATGTTCGAATGGTGCTATTTACATTCCACTGGCATGGGTCAACCATGACTATGATTTTACAGGTCTTAGAAAAACTGAAGAATCACTGCAATAAGTGTGTCAATCTGAAAAGGGAACATATTGAATAAAATCATAATTAACTGGTCTTCCTGTATTTTCTTTTACCCAAAGCCAAGAATATTTCAGCCACACCCACGTGTATATATATATATATGGGTGGCATGTAAAAACACCCAGCACACACTCACACTCTGTAAAGTGGTTGGCATTAGGAAGGGCATCCAGCTACAGAAACTAAGCCAAATCAGACTGGATCCTGGTGCAGCTTCCCAGTTGCTAGCTCTGATCAAACTGTCCAACCCATGCCAGTATGTGTGTGTGTATATACACACACACACACATATGTACAAATTGAGAATTGAAAAAATCTCAATAGTTTAATATCATTATATTATATGAAGAATATAATATACAAAATTTAAAAAATATTATACAAAAAAACAAAATTTAAAAAAAATTATTTGCATAACATTTTAAACTTAAAAACATTAAAAGCAAACATCTGAAATATTACCTTCACTGTCTCCATAAAACTCTGCATCATGTAGTGTGTGGAGAGAATGGCTGAATGCAGCACAAAACACAGATAGCAAAGGAACAATAACTTGAATATCACTTTCAGCCAACGATTGACCACGGGCTAGTATTTGGATGAGAGATGTTTTTGTTCTGAAAATAAGTATGAAAACTTAAGCAGATAGAATCAAGTACACGGTCTGGGAGTGCAATACAATGTCTTCAGTAGAACATAAGCTGACACCAATTACTATGAAATCTGGTACCATATCAGCTGAGCCATTATTTTAGGTTATTGCAGTAATAATTAGATTCTAACCTTTAAGCAAAACAAAATGCTTTTAGCTTGTAGAAGAAACTATAGTGAAAAACTTTCTATGAAATGAAACCTTGAAAAACCATTTTCAGTGTTGAATACAAAAATTTCTTTTTGCAAATGTTTAATTTAAAGTTTCATTTAAATTTTAGTTTAAATAAAAATAAAATAATGCCCTAATACAGTACCAGGCAGTGGCTCTCATGGCTTTTGATCTTCATTGATTGGAAGAGTTATTCATGTACATTGTTTTGTCTTGGTATAAAAGATGGGCTACAACAAATATTCTGCTCAATACCACAAATTCGCTTGTCAGTTGCTTGACCATCACCAGTTGAGCATGTCCCTTAGTGACTGACGATACATGTATCTCTGATCATGAGCAGAAGTAGTGGGGGAGCACCATAGCTATACGTTGAGAGGAATTCTTTGGGGTTTGAATAATTCACCTTTGGAAACATGGGTGTTTTGTTCAACATCCTTAAACAACCCTTATTCAGGGACCTTTTGAGTGAGATGGGCTACTTAACATGAAGAAAATTCTAACTGGGCCCCCACCAGCAAAGTCATGCACTGTTTATCTTGATATGAGATCACCATGTTGCATACATATGGTTGTAATGTATGTGCCTGGTGTACTCTTATCATGATGGGTATACTGGGTTTCGTATATTTTACCCCGGTGTCACTTTGATGGCCTGCACTGCTCTCTCACTCAATAATAATCCTTTCTACTAAAGGCACAAGGCCTGAAATTTTTGGGGAGGGGACTAGTCGATTATATCAACCCCAGTGTTTCGATGGTACTAAATTTATCTACCCCAAAAGGATGAAAGGCAAAATTGACCTCAGCGGAATTTGAACTCAGAATGTAGCGACAGGTAAAATAATACTGCTAAACATTTAGCCCAGTGTGCTAATGATTCTGTCAGCTCGCTGCCTTATTAATATCAATAATAATAATCCTTTCAACTAAAGGTGCAAAGCCTGAAATTTTGGGGGGAGGGGACTAGTCAATTATATCAACCCCAGTGTTTCAATGGTACATAATTTATTGACCCCGAAAGGATGAAAAGCAAAGTCAACCTAGGCAGAATTTGAACTCAGATCGTAGCAACAGGCGAAATATTGCTTATGCATTTCACCCAGTGTGCTTATGATTCTGCCAACTTGCCACCTAATTAATAATAATAATAATAAAAATAATAATAATAATAATAATAATGATAATAATAATCATACAACCATCAGAGCATCACAACAAATCACAGCACATACCCAAGGCACACAGAGCTGCGCTCGGTAGTGAAGTGAAAGCACGCTATAAAAATAAAACTACTGAATAATAATGATAATTAATAATAATAATAATAATAATAAGGGTTATTCTTTCTACAGGAAGCACAAAACTTGAAATGGTTGGAGGAGGGGATAGTCAACTACATCAACCCTAGTGTCAAACTGGTACTTATTTTACCAAGTCCGAAAGGATGACAGGCAAAGTCAACCGTGGTGGAATTTGAATTTAGAATGTAAATACCACTAAGCATTTTGTTCAGCATGATAATGATCCTGTCAGTTTATTGCCTTAATAATAATAATAATAATAATAATAACAAGGCTAGCAATTCTGAGGAGAGGGGGAAATAACTGACATCACCAATACCAGTACTTAAATGGTATTCATTCTATAAGACAGCGAGCTGGCAGAAATGTTAGCACGCCGGGCGAAATGCTTAGCGGTATTTCATCTGCGTTACGTTGTGAGTTCAAATTCCGCCGAGGTCGACTTTGCCTTTCATCCTTTCGGGGTCGATAAATTAAGTACCAGTTACGCACTGGGGTCAATGTAATCGACTTAATACCTATGTCTGTCCTTGTTTGTCCCCTCTGTGTTTAGCCCCTTGTGGGTAATAAAGAAATAGGTATTCATTCTATCAATCCCAAAAGGATAAAAGACGAAGATGACTTTGGCAGGGATTGAACTCAAAATGTAAAGAGATAGAACAAATACTGCATGAAAATTTTTTCCAACACTAACAATTCTCCCCCCATCATTGTCATTATCATCATGTCTGCTTTTCCATGCTTGCAAGGGTTGGATAAGTATTTCTTTAGCACAGAACATTGGCATTTGTGTAGGCTTTGATCATCTGCTTCATGAGCTTCAGCACAATGGTTCTGAATCCTAGTCACGGCTGATGCCAGTGTTTCTTAACTGGTACATAAAAAAACTCACAACACTCTTGGAGTGGTTGGCATTAGGAAAGGCATCCAGCTGTAGAAACCATGCCAAATCAGATTGAAACCTGGTGCAGCTTCCTAGCTTAACAGTTTTCAGTCAAACCGTTCAACCAACGCCAGCATGGAAAACAGATGTGATGATGATGAAGTAATAGTTTGGTATCAGCAAAAGGTTGTAATCTTCAACTCCTTTTAAGAAGGGAAAACAGGCAACTTTTAGAATATTACTTCGGTTAAGTACATTTTACACTCAAGGATATTAGTGTCATTTTACAACAAATCTCAACTAATTGTTTTCCTTATCAATTTCATCTCTACTAGATAATTCCCCTTTCTTTTACTAAAAAGCACCTATTATAAAGACAGTACAAAATCTCATGTTTCAAGCATGAAACTTTTGGACTTAAGACAATAATCAGGAAATGATATTTTAAAAAATTTAAACATATAAACATGCTTAAATTAAAAAAAATATTATCACAATCTAAAAGTAGTTAAAATGTAAATAAAACAAAGAATAAGAGATAAAACAAAATATACTTACCCACTGACTGATATAGAATATCGGCAGGCACATTCTATCCATAATCTTTCCATGAAATCAATGTTGAAAGCTAAAGTGTACAACAATCTGAAACAGAACAAGTACAATGTAATAAGGTATTGAGATTATCAAAATAAATTTTATTACAAAAAATTGTAGTAAATGTCATAGAGATGTTTTAGCAGTACAGGAACATCTAACAGTAAAAATTAATTTAAATTTCAATCAATCAAGACCAATCCAAAAATGTAAATATATGTATTGGTTTTGTAAAACTACACAATAGAAAGTGTACAATTCCAGAGAAAGTTTGGATAAGGGACTAAAAAATGTTTAGTGGAGCATTCAGAGTCACTTTACAAATTTGCAATTTACTGACTAAAAACAATGAAATGTATAGTGTACTTTGCAAATTACTGTCTAAAAACAATGAAACTACAGTATAATATACTGGCAGCTATTATGTAGTTTACACTATTGAGAAAAATTTTTTCTGCATTAAAACATAGGCAAAAGATCTATCAAAAGTTGATGCCCGCTCCTGAATGAATATTATGACTCAACAAAAGCTTACAGTTCATAAACAACAATTGGTACTATCTTTCCAATGGCCCAATCTACTTAGTTATAAAGTAGCCTCAAGATGGTATAGCTAATAAGACAGTAAAACGGACAAGATTTATTTTTTTTTTATTAGCTTGTAGTACTAAGTTCAAAACATTCTATGGATATAGTCAAATGTTCAGGTCCTATAGGGTCCATGACAGGCGACTCACTTAGCTATAGTTCTGCATATGTATGCAAAAGCATTGCTCATTATAAATAATGTATAAGTTAATAGTGCCAGCCACTGCTACATTACCATTGTCATTCACTTTTCCAAGCTTGCATGGGTCAGAGAGAATTCATTGAGACAGATTTTCTGTGGATGGATGCTACCAACTCTCATCTGTTTCTAAGCAAAGTAATAATTCCCTAGTTTACTGAATAATGAAGCAGGCTGGATGTGCTTTTGTAGTTGACTTTAAGCATATAACATTAGCTGTATTTATTAGCATGGCTGTTGTTTTGCTTATAGCCAGTGAACACATAAAGACAAGGAGAAATCACACAAACATACACGCTTATACACACACACACACACGGGCATAGCTATGTATTGTTGACCTCAACTTCACACCAGTTACTGTCCGAAGTTAAGGCTTAGTCTTAAAATAGGTTACAATCAAGATTGTTGTTTTTGTAAGGCTCTTTGTTCAGTTTAATGGTTGTGTGTGTTATTTTTGATAATTATTTATATTAATATAGACTCTTGACGATTTTTACTATCCTGTGAGGAGAACATGGAATTACCCATCAGAATTCATGGAGTGACTAACAACTAAATGTAGTCACAGAGGTTAGATACTGATTGTTATGGTCAGTCATTAACTGAAACTTAACCGAGGGCTAATATGGTAACTGCCCGGATAATATATCCCTCCAAACTCATTTTTACACATACATAAGCCTGTCGTATATATGTATATGTATATATATATATATGTATGTGTGTGTTTGTGTGTCTGCGTTTGTCCCCCTAGCATTGCTTGACAACCGATGCTGGTGTGTTTACGTCCCCGTCACTTAGCAGTTCGGCAAAAGAGACCGATAGAATAAGTACTGGGCTTACAAAGAATAAGTCCTGGGGTCGATTTGCTTGACTAAAGGCGGTGCTCCAGCATGGCCGCAGTCAAAATGACTGAAACAAGTAAAAGAGTATATATGACAACCCTCTTCAGTTTCAGTTTCTGTCAACCAATATCACTCACAGGTCAAACGTTAGCTCATTCATGCAGTGGGACCATCCTTCTAACCAAGTGGTTCAGGAGTGAACCTCTTAACAACACAACCATGTCATATTGATGAGAAAATTGAAAGAGATAAAAACAGTGGAAAGAAATGGGATAAATACAAAGTGTAGACAGTAGAAGGTAATTTTTTTTAAATGAATTCATTAAATATAAACCAATAAATGGGCTTCTTTTGATTACAATGATAAATAACCAGTTGTTTGATCAACTGAACTACCCATGCATTGAATTAACATGTAAGTGGTTGAGTATTCCACAGACATGTATACTCTTAATCTAATCCTCAAGTAGAATCAATGACATTATGAGTGACAAAGTTGACTGCAAATTACAGATACAATCTATCAGTTGAGCTTTCACACAGTTTCTGTAAACTCATTTTCACTCCAAAAGCTTAGGTCAACCCAAAACTATGGTATATGACACTAGTCCAAGATGCCAGGCAGAGAGTTTGAACCTAGGACCTTGTGATTGTAAGACAAACTTTTCACCTTTCAGCTATGCTGCATCCATCAATCAGATATAAACTAGATACTTTCCAGGCATTTAGTAAGACCAAGAGAGTGGAAAATGAGTGAGTGAAGCAGACATTGTGTAATAAAATATAAAATATAGCTAAAATTTCCTTCCAAAAACAATTAAAAGTCATTGTGGCTATGTATCAAAAATGAAGAAACAAATGTTTCCTCATCCTTTAATATGTGAAGTAAATATTTCTCATTTATGCAATCTAAACCCACTGACATAAAAAAAAAACAACCGCTTGCCTGTGCAGTTTAAAAGGAATAATTGGTAACTGATGTGGCACTACAGTTTTTAACTAAGAAAAAAAACCATGTAACTGACCAGACTATCAGATGTTATACATTGCTGGTCACAATGCACTTTGCATCATTTTTAGCCTTCAAATGATGCCACCCTGCTGACTAGGTGAGCAGGCCAACATCCACCCCAACTGATCAAAAGGGGACTGAAGCAACATGAAGCAAATGAAATGAAGTGTTTTACTGCCTGATCTGGGAATTGAACTCATGGTCTAATGATTGTGAGAGCAACAACCTGACCACGAGGAGTCCAAGCACCTTCACAAACAAAAATGTACATTTAAAAAATCCCAAATTTTCATCAACATTGATAATATTAGAAAAAATATCCACCAATATAGTTTCTTACAATTGTCAAGAAAGTGCAAAATATAAACCTAAAATTGTCAAGTTATAAATAAAAGTGAAATTATTATATTAGAAAGTTACCTTAATTTATGAACAGGGATCCGTTGCTCACACATAAGACTATGACAAATATTACATATCGCTACAAGTATATCTGGAGTGGGAAATTCTGTGGTGCAGACAATTATACGGCGAGCAAGAGCTATTGAATCTAAATAGTGCAGGCAGGATTCCCGCAACTTTTCCTGATAAGCAAAGTCTGTCTCCTGAGAAAAGAAAAAAGAGTTGAAATTTAAAAAAAAAAATACTGATATGGTATCTTTCTTAAATAATACAAGAATAATGAATTATGTTGGGTATTAATTCATTAATTATATGAAACTGAATGCTGTATGCAAGAGTTCAACAAAACAAAAAAGTGTTTCTCTATTTGAACAATGAAAATCCAACAGATGAAATGTTGACATATTGGCTTATGAGTTTGTATCTTTTTTTAAAAAATAATTATTCCACTTGCCTCGGTACATAATTTCCAAGAGTTGGAAGACTTAGTGAGTTGTCTACTTGCTATAATAAGCTGTTTAATGGTTTACAATTTTCAGTTTAATCTTTAAAACATATAGGCTCTATAAGAGTGTGAGAAAAATATGCAAATTTATCATTCTGATCTGATTACTACCTGCTAATCTGTTAGAATTATGTAATATATAACTGAAATTAATATTCTAAATAACAATTAAACATTAGTTTTTATTTCTGAGTAACATTTTTCACTTCTCTTAAGATATAGAAAATGGATTGCATGTATTTGGATGTGTGTTTTTCAGACAGTAATAGAAAGTTTTAGGAAGAAACAGAGTAATAGTTGTGAGGCCCTCTACATTGACACTGTGGCTAGCCCTAATACCCTAATTTTCCTGTGGCCTCACTGAACTTTGCCACGAGCCCCTAGCTTGGGAAATATTGTTCTAAATAATAATCAAGCATTGGTTTTGATTTCCCTTTAAAATATTTCCCTTTTCTAGTGCTTTTTTAAACAAAGCATTAACATCACACCATGTCATCTCTCATAATTTGTGCTATGTACGAAATCTACTTCAAATAGTTAAGAATTTTTATGTTATTTACCCAGAAGAAAAAGCAATCTTTTTTTTTTGGCAACTGCCTGAAACTTAATATTAACTTTTTTATTGACAGCAGTGAATGACAGAAATGATTGAACACAGTTATAAATATCTTACAGTACTGTTTTCTCTATTTACATTCTGAATTCAAATTCCACTGAGTTTGACTTTATCTTTCATCTTTTCAAGATAATTAAAATAAGTACCTGTAGAGTACTAATTAACAAAAGCCATCCCCCAATTTTGAGATCTTGACTACGTCAGAACTCAATATTAAAAGAAACTCTTTCCTTTCTTAAACTGATATACATTAAGCATCAATGATAATGAACATTATCATATATTGCACAGATGTCATGCAGATCACTACTAATACAACAGTCACAGGCTATCTCCTCTTTATAAGTTAAAATATAAAAAAACTTGACAAATATGTTTAAAATGAGGTAAGTTTAAATAAATATACAAGGAAGAAACAGAATAGAGAACAAGATGGATAAGTAAAGAAAGAGGGACTCACCAAGTCATCAACCATCATCTCTTCAATATCAGAATCATTTTCTTCGTCGTCATCATCATCAAAATTTTGCAGTCGAGGCAGAGGTAGAGTAGGGACAAGGTTTTGCATTAGCATTAAATATTGAAATGTTTGCTGTGGAGTCAATGTCTCTGAAATAAGGGAAATTGGTTAAATATTTACAACAAAAATCCAAATATTAAACATTTAATCCAAAATATCAATATGCATGAAATAGTTGTGAACAACAAAATGTTATTTTTCCACTTACCTACATATTTTTCCCCAAGAACCAACACTGCATACAATAACCAATGGTTAGCATCTGAAAATTTCTTTGAACTATCTTCATTAGTACTCTTCTTCGCAGAAAATAACTGGGTTTCATTTTTCTCACCAATCTTGTTGATTAGAGCTTGGATCAGTTCCACAAAAGGAAATGGATATTTACCATATGCCATAGCAGGTAAAAGAAACAGTTCAACTTGCTGAGAATGAGGTGGACAGAATAGTTCACGACACACTTCAGTCAGTACACTGGTGCTGTAAATATATATTTATATATAAAGGATGATCTTTTAAAAAATATTCACTTAATATGGTAATTTTAAATAAGGATAGTGTAAATCTTCAGCAAAGAACTAATAAATATATTTGAAAATTGTGTTTTCAAAGTGTCAAATCATTCAAATTTACTATAAATGTATTATATCTTGGCTTTCCTCTTGCCAAATTCGAGACAGAGAGCCAAAATTGTTCAGATGCAGAATCTTAGCTTATCTATAATTGAGAACAAAATAAGTGTCTAATATGAATAGAGATCTATATCCAAGGATATCACACAATTCTCATGGCAAGATACAACTCTTACATTTTAAGGGCTCAGAAACAGTCCCTTTATTAAATGATATTTTGTATTATGCGAAAATGTTCACAGTATTAGAATATAATATGACATTAGCAAAAAGCAGTACACATCAAAACAAATTGGAAAACAAGTTTTGAGACTAGATTTTCTCTATGTTATCTAATCACCATTACAAGACAGTTCTAAGGTGACAGATTTTTGCACATTATCACTACCTTCTGCTTACATTTTGAATCACTTTGGAGCAAAGAAATACAACTATTAACTTTCTTGATAAGCCTTGATATGCTCCATTATAGTGATCAGCTTTCTTGAATAGCACACTGCCATCAAATATGGACATCTTCCAAAATAAAAATATCTGATTCATAAATCTGCCTTTATTACATTATCATTCTGTGTCCTCTTCCCTGTTATTTTTATTTATACTATAATAAACATTATAGAAGTTTTGTTAGTTGAATCTAATTCCCATCTGAATCAGGTTCTCCTCCCTCTTCACTTTCTACTGCATTGCTTTGCTTTTTCTAATGCCTATAATTGACAAATATTACATGCAATCCAAAGACCACTTCCAAAACTACTTTCCTATAGAACCTGCATCAATGATAAGTGTTCCTATATTACTAAAAGCTCTTCAAATGCCATTCTTATTTAGTTCCTCATTCCTTCTAATTGAAAATAACCCCATTGGTTATGCTCTTTGTTCTTGAATACATTAATGGAAATAAAAAAAAAATGTATACCCAACTGACAGGAAAATGGTACAATTAGGCTGAGCTTGTCTAGTTTTCTTAGAATGATGACTTGAAGACACTTGTGTTCAAACTAAAGTTTTAGTCTTTTGGTCTTTACAAAATGATGCACTATAATATGAGGTTAATGGTGGACAAGTGACTACATGATCATAAGTTCAACTATTATTAAAAGCATTATGTGTTGTACCTCTGCTTGCTTCATTTTTCCAGACTAACAAAACAGACACCATGTTTACTTCAAGTTGAGTAGTTAGTATTTAAAACATCCAGCAGTGAAAATAAAAACTGCTTCACATAAAAAAAAGAAGAAAAACTATCTCACCAATTCTAGCAGATATGATTCAAAAACAAGCAAAAAATGCAAATGAAAAATACAGAGGAGGAAGAGGAAGAGTCATCATCATCATCATTTAGCATCTGTTTTCTATGCTAAGATGGGTTAGATAGTTTGACTGGAACTAGGAAGCTGGAGAACTGTACCAGGCTCCAGTCTTATTTGGTTTGGTTTCTATGGCTGGATGCCATTCCTAATGCCAACCACCACACAGAGTGTAGTGGGTGCCTTTTATGTGTTACCGGTACAGGTGCCTTCTACATAGCACTGGCACAAGTGCCTTTTACAGGTCACTGGCAAAGGTGCCTTTGATGGGTCACCAGCACTGACCATGATTATGATTTCACTTGTCTTCTCAAGCACAGCATATCCCCAAAGGTCCCAATCAGCAATCCAAGATCATGCTTCACCACCTTGTTCCATGTTTTCCTCGGTCTACCTCTTCCACAAGTTCCCACCACAGTTAGAGATTGGCACTTCTTTACGCAGCTGTCCTTCTCCATACTGATGTTAGCTATTAAATATGTACTCCAAAAGAGAGATTAAGTTGAAATGAAAGAAAATCTATATAATTTTAGTTGCCACTTGGATATAAGTAGTTGTTTTTCATTAGGTACTAAGGAATGAATACAAAGACAATAAAAAAAAAATTATGAAAGAACATACCAAAAACCCTTGTCTCCAGATGCCACAGCAATATTCACAGGTTTCATAATAAGATCAAATATGGATTCAGCAATAGGTATGGGTGGATGGTGACACCTTTCTATGCGGGACGGTACTTTAATATTCAGCAAAATACGCAGACTTTTAAAATACCCTGAAGGAGAATGAGAAGTGTATTATTAAATCAAAAGATCAATGAAGTACACTGAGCTTTTGCATAACCACAATTCAAATGTTTCTATATTGAGAAGAACTTATATTTAATATTAGAAATTTCAGTTCCCTTTTTACACACACACAAACTTGGACACTTAGACATTTCCCAGTAAAAATTTCACCACAGTAAACACAAATATTTATTAGTGTCAATGAATGTCTTCTGAAATTCAATTCTAACCCTTTTGTTACTGTATTTATTTTGAGATGCTTTGTGTTTCTTTCAATTTCTTTAAATATAACAAAGAAATTAGTAAAATAACATAGTTATCATTAAGCTAGAGTTAGGAACATAAATTGTGACTAAGGTTTGGTGGAAGATTTTAATTCAAAATTTATGAAACAAGACATTTGTACTCAGAGCCAGAGCTGGTTTCAGCCGAGTGGGTAACGAAAGAGTTAAATCAATATCAAAAACTAAATAATGAATAAATGAGGTGAATAGTAAGTCATAAGTTATGTATTAAAGTTACTAATAAAAAGAAAGCATTGAGCCATCCCATAAATAATGTGGTTTTTTTCAACTGCGTGAACTAAAGTCAGAGGTGAGGGGGGATAAACTACTTGCATCAACTTGCTATAAAAGCAGGTAGTAATTTTACCTTATCCTTATTCTTAGTGCAAGTTTTGAAGGGTGCAGTTCGATTTTAACAATTATTCTTTCAAAACTATAATGAAAGTGACAAAGGAGCATATATGGCATATTTTGTTTTATGAGTTCACTAAAGGCAACAATGCAACGAAAGGTGCAAGGAATATTAATGCAGAATATGTGGATTGAACAATAAGCATAAGCCAGTGTCAATGGTGGTTCCAGAAATTCTGAGCCATAATCTACAGCCTTGAAGACAAGCCTTGTCTTGGAAGATCTGTAGAGCTCAAAGAGGATGTCCTGCAAACCCTCATGGAACAAAATCCCATCGTAACTGTTGAGGAACTAGCAGAGAGGCTTGGATGTGGTCATTCAAGCATTCATCGACACCTGCATGTTACTGGAAAAAAATCAATAAATAGGGTCACAAACCTTCTATTCTATTCATGTGCAAAGTGACTGTGTGCTCTTTTCTGCTGTCACATCTCACGAATTAATATTTTTGGGACCGAACAGTGACTAGTGACGAGAAATGGGTTCTCTATAAAAATGTCAAGTGCCAAAGACAGAAAGTAGAGAAAGGAGAAATACTGGCATCCCAGACTAAAGGTCTTCACCCATGTAAAGTGTTGTTATCTGTTTGGTGAGATATGAAAGGTTTAGTCCACTTTGAACTTTAAACCCGAACCAAATGATAACAAAGGAGATCTACTGCCAGCAACTTAAGTCAGCGCTAGAAGAATGACCATCTTTGATTTCAAGACGAAAGGTGTTCTTCCATTAGGATAATGCTCGGCCACATACAGCAAGGATGAGATTCCAAACGCTGGAGTAGTTTGAATAGGAAGTGATGCCTCACCCACCATATTCGCCAGACATTGCCTCATCTGATAATCATTTATTCTGCAGTCTTCAAAATCATTTGGATGGAAAAAATATGAATTCTGTAGACGAGGTCAGAACAGTATTGGAGGAGTATTTTCCATCATGGACAAGTGAATTTTGGAAGAGAAGTCTTGCAAGTCTACCAGATAGATGGAAGAACATTGTAGAAAATGAAGGAGAGTATATTTTAGATTAAAAAAGAACTTTGTTTATCTTAATTTTGAAAAATAAAAGAAGTATAAAAAAAACTGCATTATTTATGGTATGATCCAGAAGAAAAGACAAAAACAATTTAAGAAAAAATTGCATTTCTATATGGAATGGAAACAAAACTCCTACATTTTATTGCCTTTACATTCATATTTTCCCGATATGAATAGCAATTGATTATTTTATTTTCTGTCAAGGTGGTCAAATAGTGAAGGTATTTGACCATGAGCTCATGATTCTTGATTTCAAATCAATCGTATATTTCTTTCAGAAAAATAATTACTCTATGTTGCTTCAGTTTGCTACCTTCAACAAAAGGTATCAGATTTCTGGGAATGTTTTTATAGAGAAAAGCTGACATCCTGTTATAACATACAGATTTATCCCCCCTCCCTAATCATTCTAGTACTAATACTAGTTTATAAGTAGAAAAAAATTCCACTTTATGCAATATGTTTTAAAATTAAACAAACCTTTGTTACATAAAAATTCAAATATATTTTGAACAACTGGTGGCCATATTTTGCCTTTTGGCACAGATAGATGGCCATAAGTCTCTGTAGCAGTGAATATCTCCAGCATTCGCATTGGTAGTGCAAGAGACTGAGATGAGGTTAGTTTCTCAAGATAACTGAAAAAAAAAATAATAATACCAGTAGTAGTAGTTATAACAACAACAATAATAATCCTTCTACAGGTATAAGGGCTGAAATTTTGGGGAAAGGGGCCAGTTGATTATATTGACCCCAGTGTTCAACAGCTACTTATTTTATTGATCCCAAAAGGATGAAAGGCAAAGAAGACCTCAGCAGAATTTGAAAGTAGAATGTAAAGACAGACAAAATGATGTCGCAAAGCTTTTTGTCCAACATGCTAACAGTTCTGCCTATTTGCCACCTTAATAATGATAGTACATACTACTTTTACTACTACTACTAATAATAATAATTCTTTCTACTCTAGGTACAAGACTAGCAATTTTGGGAGGAGAATCAGGGTGCAAATAAATTATATGGGCTCTAGAGCCTGACACGTACTTTATTTTGATGAATTTCATCATCATCATCATTTAACGTCCACTTTCCATGCTAGCATGGGTTGGACGGTTCAACTGGGGGTCTGGGAAGCCCGAAGGCTACACCAGGCCAGTCAGATCTGGCAGTGTTTCTACAGTTTGATGCCTTTCCTAACGCCAACCACTCCGTGAGTGTAGATTTGAAAGGGTAAAAGTTCACCTTGGTGGAATTTGAGCTCAGAATGCAATGAGTCAAAACAAATATTGCAAGGCAGTGTGTCTGATACTTTAACAAATCTGCTAGCTTCCCACCTTAATAATGGTGGTGATGATGTTAATAATAAGGACAACAACAACAATAATAATCCTTTCTACTAAAGGCACAAGGTCTGAAATTTTGGGGAGGGGAGAAGTAAATTAATTTGATCCCAGTGTTTCACTGGTACTTAATTTATTTGATCCCAAAAGGATGATTAGAAGTGTTATCATGTACATGTTTTGCCTTGGTCTAAAAGACTGGCTACAGCAAATATTCTGCTCAATACCACAGATTTGCTTGACCTTAAGTAACTGAGCATGTCCCTTAGTGGCTGACAATATGTGCATCTCTGATCATTAGCAGTAGTGGGGGAGCATCACAGCCATGTGTTGAGAGGAATTCATTGGGGTTTGAATAATTTGTCCCTAGAAACATGAGAGTTTCGTTCATCATCCTTAAACAAACCTTATTCAGGGACCTTTTGAGCAGGATGGGCTACTCAACCTGAAGAAAATTCTAACTGGGCCCCACCAGCACTCTTTATCGTGATCTGAGGCCACCATGCTGTGCACACATGGTTATAATACATATGCCTGTGTACCCTTATCAAACAGGTTGTTTATTTGTATCTCAGTGTCACTTTGATGGCCTGCATTGTTCTCTCACTCTATAATAATAACAATAATAATAATTGCTGCTGATAAAATTGCTAAAAATTTGAACAACTTCAAAGGCAATATAACATAGAAACAAAGGAAATTTAAAATCACTGTTAAACATGAGCCAACTATTGCAAATACATCTCAAAAATATTCCTGTGAAAAATAAGTTCACTGTAGCTTATTATTATAGTCACACTCTAACCTTTCATAATTGGACAAAAGAACCCCTACTCCAATGCCCCCTCCCCTCTCAAAATTTCTTGTATGCAAGTTACTTGGTGACCATGCCAGTGATGGTGCCATGTAAAAAACATCCAGTCCACACTGTAAAGTGGTTGGCATTTGGAAGGCCATCCAGCCATAAAATCCACACCAAAACTGACATTGCCAGTGCTGGTACCACATAAAAAGCACTTGTTCCACTCTGCGGAGTGGCTGGTATTTGGAAGGGTATCCAGCCATAAAAACAGACACAGTAGCCTGAGGTAGTCTTCTACCTGGCTGGCTCCTGTCAAACCATCCTACCCATGCCAGCATGGAAGGCAGATGTTAAATGATAATGATGATGATATAGCAGCTCAACACTGAAAGCCTCATAATTAACAGTCAAAATAGGGGAACGAGGGATATGGTTACCATATCACCATTGCCATTCATTTAATGTTTTTGGCTAACTTCTATTTGTTGGACAGTAAGATTTGTTGTAGATATTCATTTTAGGATTATTCAAACAAAAAATTTAGACTGTTTAGAGCTCCTAATCAGACTACTGCATGAGTTATATAATCAAAGAGAGCTGTCTCTTCCTTAACTCGCCAATTCACTGATTTTATGATAAAGTGAGGAAGAGGACGATAACACCCAGAGACATCTTTACTTTCTACCTTTCTAGACTAGAGGATAGTGAAGCAGAAATAACTAGATGCACTTAGAGATAAAGTACTGAGGAAGAAGTATTGAGCAATATACTTAGTCCAGGGTTGTAGTTGATGAAGGAAGATGCATTGGATGGTTTCAAATAGTGGATTGAATAATAAGTAAGATCAGTCAACAGAGGTTGTTGTAATAAGCAAGCATTTGCAATGTCAGCAGTGAGCCATGAGCACTTAAAATTTAGATACAAAGGTAATTGTGTTGTCCTATTGAAGTGTTATCCTTGTAAAAATAGACATATATATATATATATATAAATATATGTGTGACATGTAAAAGCACCCAATACACTCTGTAAAGTGGTTGGTGCTAGGAAGGGCATCGAGCCATAGAAACCATGTCAAATCAGACTGGAGTGTGGTGCAGCTCCCCAGCTTGCCAGCACTGGTCAAACCATCCAACTTATGCCAGCATGGACAACAGACGCTAAATGATGATGATGATGATATACACAAACATGACAGTCTTCTTTCAGTTTCTGTCAACCAAATTCACTCACAAGGCTTTGATCGATCCAGGATTATAATAGAAGACACTTGCCCAAGGTACAATGCAGTGGGACTGAACCGAAAACCATGTGGATAGAAAGGAAATTTCTTAACCAAACTATCATGCCTGAGTTCACACACACACAAAGACATTATATACATATATATATATATATATATATATATATATATATATATATATATATATATATATATATATATATATATATATATGTCACTGAACAGATCAACAAATAAACAAACTAATTTATTAGTAAAAGTGGATTAGTACTTACAGTAAACAAAGTTGTAAGACAAGTTTCATCTGATGGACCATCTTTTCAAAGTTTTCAGCCATGTGATTCACAACATTATCTTTCTGAGTGAGCATTTGTTGGCACACCCAAAGCTACAATTACATAAAAGCCGAGATGTGCAACACAACCAAGCAAATTTAATAAGACTATTTCTTTCCTTCAATGAATGATACAAAGGCACTATTATAGCTGCTTAAAAGTCACTGATAATAGTGATTACAAAAAAAAAAAAAAAAAAAAAAAAAATCAATAATAGTGATTAAAAAAGAAATTTTGAAAAATAGTTATGATATCTACACTCTCACATAATGAACTCATTTAAAGATAGAAACTTAAGTAAAATCAAAAGCAGAAATATACAAATATAAGAAGATCTGAGTTGCTGAGAATGAATAAATATATTTATTAGTCTTAACCCTTTAGCGTTCACATTATTCTGTCAGAAATAATGCTTATTTATTTTCATTGGTTTGCATTAATCATGTATTATGTTGTAGCTTTGAGATTTTGAAGAGGTAACTGTTAATTTTTAGAATGATATTGTAGGGTTGGTGTGAGAGGCCAGATCTGGCCAGTTTGATAATAAAACAAGTAGAATATTTTGGCTGGATATGGCTGGTTTAAATGCTAAAGGGTTAAGTAGTAGTTTCCAAGAAATTCATTAACAAAGGCTTCTTTTATTTACTCTTTACTCTTTTACTTGTTTCAGTCATTTGACTGCGGCCATGCTGGAGCACCGCCTTTAGTCGAGCAAATCGACTTATTCTTTGTAAGCCCAGTACTTATTCTATCGGTCTCTTTTGCTGAACCGCTAAGTGACGGGGACGTAAGCACACCAGCATCGGTTGTCAAGCGATGCTAGGGAGACACACACAAACACACATATATATATATATATATACATATATACGACAGGCTTCTTTCAGTTTCCGTCTACCAATTCCACTCACAAGGCTTTGGTCGGCCTGAGGCTATAGTAGAAGACATTTGCCCAAGGTGCCAGGCAGTGGGACTGAACCCGGAACCATGTGGTTGATAAACAAGCTACTTACCACACAGCCACTCCTACGCCTGAATTTTTTCATGAACAAGCTTTTGATAGGTCTCTCTACTCAATAAGTTGATTTTACTAAGTAACAACAACTTGTCTTCCCAGTTTCATCTCTTAATTGAAAGTTATATCCTTTATTCTTTAACGTCCGCTTTCCATGCTAGCATGGGTTGGACGATTTGACTGAGGACTGGAGAACCAGATGGCTGCGCCAGGCTCCAATCTGATCTGGTAGAGTTTCTACAGCTGGATGCCCTTCCTAATGCCAACCACTCCGAGAGTGTAGTGGGTGCTTTTACGTGTCACCTGCACGAGGGCCAGTGTGGTGGTACTGGCTACGGCCACGCTCAAAATGGTGTTTTTATTGCATAATTAAATGTAACTGAGTAATTATACATTTTATTCAGCTACCTTAAACAATTTTGAACATAGCTAACAGCTCTTCAGTACGATTGTAGACATCTCAGCACAACATGAGTCTAGACCCCAAATTTAAAACCACTGAGATACATAACTTACTTCACTTGAACTACATGAAGAAATTTAACCCCTATTGTTTCAGAGTTCAGTAATAAAGTGAAGGTCATCAAACAATAAAACACTTGTATAAAAAGATCCAATTCAAAGTAGGTTAAGACCAACATTCACTTTATGTTAGAAAATACTATCAAGTTTATGCTTCAATGGAACGGGAAGACACAGTTGGTTGAGTTATCAGAGACCTATTAATGTAAGTTAGCAATGTTTCGTTAATGAGTCCTTAGCAAAGACATGTCTATAGTCAACATCATTTAACTGTAAACATGGGTATCATATCACTTGTAAGCAGTACAGGCACTTAGCTTAACAATGGGCGAGTGGAAAGAGTTGTTATCCAATGATCTGATGGTAGTCTCTCAAAGTCTGAGAAAGACAGTACTGCAATTTCTTGCTGAACGACCTGCACAAATGGATTGTTCAAAGCGATCAAATGTATGTGCAGCACATTAGCTAACCATCTCCATCAAATTGACATTACCTGAATAGGTGTGTGGTGTTCCATACATCAGGTGTCAAAGTAATCACAGAGCAACATGAGATGAAGTGTTTTGTTCAAGAACACAATGCACCGCCAGGTTCAGGAACCACAATCTTGTGATTGTGGGTGCAAAACACTAACAACTATGCCATGCACCCTCTATTATACAATGCATAACAACAAAACAGAATTCCCACATGGATTAGTAAGACATATTCTCAGTTTGGAAATGACAGAAATATATTTTTAAAATTTCTTTGAAATTATAACTGTGGGAAAGAAAAACTAATGAAATGACCAAAATAAAATTGCAAGTTACTCACAAGTCGAGATTGATCCAAGCTACCATCATAAAAGAAAAGAAGCTGACAACATAGATCAGTAACAGTTTCTATATTAACCAATGATTGCTTGGGAAATGTAGATAATTTTGAATCAAACAATTCTCGCAGACGCATTGCCTGAAATAAGGAATTAAACCAATTATTAAAAACTATTTCAAGAAAATGGTACAGCAGCAATGAAGCTGGCTGAAAGACAATTAAAATAAGGAAAAAATGAATAATGATAAAAATAAAGTAGAAAAACAAAGCTGAAGCAATAGCAGTTTACAATTAGCTTTTTTTTTTTTTTTTCTGCAGTAAAGGGAACAGAAACCAGAAATGTAAATTTACTGAATATCTTGTTAGATATCTAATATACACAAACACCCTGACTTTGATCACTATAAAACTACTATAAAATCTAGCATATTAGAATAGTGTTTTAATTTTTAAATAGTCACTTATCTGCTGACAAAGCAGCTAAATTTTCCTCAACAAATTTAAGACAAAAGTTGTGGACAGTTTAAATCAGTGTTTCTCAACCGTTTTTTACCCTCTTGATGCTTGCTTCACCTGGATGGACCCTCCTAGCCATTTGAGGTTTAAAAAATCCAGTTATATTTTTATAATTAACATTTAAACCACTGGTTTAAATGCTGGATGGAACTGAATCCTATTGTGAAATCCCATATATAATGACCATGTGCCGTTTGAGGTGAACCAGTTAAAGTTTACTATATTAATGAACAGGTTGGAAAAGTATTCTCTTGACATGTATGAATTAAGTTTTGATACAATGTTACACACAGTAAACACAAAATTTCAAGTAACATGTAAATTGAAAAAGAGAATATATAAAAGACATTATAACTAAGTATCTTAATTTGGTGAACTGGTAGAATAATTAGCGTGTAGGACAAAATGCTGAGCATATTTCTTCTAGCTCTTTACATTCCAAATTCAAATTCTGCCAAGGTTGATAAAAAAGGAAACGGTTGAGTACAAGGGTCAATGTAATCAACTATTCTGTTCTAAAATTGCTGGCCTCATACCAAATTTTGAAACCATAATTAAGTATCTTGATTACATTCAAACATTTGGGGGAAAAAAATCAAGAAAGTCATAAACTTTTTTTCTAACCATGATTCCTTACAATCTTTAGCTATTCAAAAGGTCAACCTACATACAAGTTAATTTTACAGGTTATATTATACTAGTGCATTATCCAGTATTTTATGCATGGAATAAGTAATGATTTGCTTCATTAAAATGGAGTTATATATGCAAGAAAGAATTAAGTAAAAGAAGGTAAAACAATATTGAAATTTAAAAAAAACATTTAATACATGAAAATATACTCTTTTACTTGTTTCAGTCATTTGACTGCGGCCATGCTGGAGCACCGCCTTTAGTCGAGTAAATCGACCCCAGGACTTATTCTTTGTAAGCCTAGTACTTATTCTATCGGCCTCTCTTTCCAAACCGCTAAGTTACGGGGACATAAACACACCAGTATCGGTTGTCAAGCGATGTTGGGGGGACAAACACAGACACACAACCATATACACACACATACATATATATATATATACATACATACATACATACATATATATATGTATATAAATACATATATATGACGGGCTTCTTTCAGTTTCCGTCCACCAAATCCACTCACAAGGCTTTGGTTGGCCCAAGGCTATAGTAGAAAACACTTGCCCAAGGTGCCACGCAGTGGGAATGAACCCAGAAGCATGTGGTTGGTAAGCAAGAAACTTACCACGCAGCCACTCCTGCACCTTTTAATGTCATCTACTTTCATAGAGCACAATAACTCTTTAGCATTCAGATTATTCTGTCAAATGTGATGCTTTTTCATTCATACAGTTTTTAATTAATCTTGTTGCCTTGAAATTTTGTTGATGTGATTGTTTATTTTTATAATGACATTGAAAGGTAGGTGTGATAGGCTGAATCTGGCTGGCTAGAACAAAAAACAAGTAGCATATTTGGACCGGATGTGACCAGTTTAAATGCTAAAAAGTTAAAGAGTGAATTTAGTCTGTGAAACAGTTGAAGAATAGACAGACAGATACATAGATTGGTAGATAGATACATTTTTCAGAAGAAGTAGCATTGAGAGAAAAGATATGAATCTCCATTCTTTCTGTTGTCCTGTCTGTCTGTCTCCCTCACTTTGTTGTTCTCCATATAATGACATATGCATATTACATATACACACGAAAATATTCTTATGAATATGATAACACTATTATCTGTCAGTCTGTCTCTCCGTATGTATGACTGTGTGAGCTCAGATAAACACAAATTTCCCAACACAACTGTTAAAGGTATTTAACCCTTTCGTTACTATATTTCTGACCAAATTACACCCCTTATGTGTTTCAATTAATTTCTAACGTAATCATAAATTTAGTCTGGTTTCATTAAACAACTATAACTTTTTTATTTATCGATATATTAATCTGATTTTTGGAAGATAATTTAATGAAATATTCTCAACCAATTCTATACTATAATTTTTGTCACAAAGTGACTGTAATTGCAGGTAGATACAGGTAAATTCCACAAAATATAAAATTATTAAAATGGGTTATTAGCTAATATTCAATTGGGTATACAACAAAATTTTACGATAGAATTTGTTATTCTGGGTAACTTTCTGATACCCATAATAATATTTATGGCAAAATAGTCTTAATTTCATTTAAGGTTGTGGGAAACCACAAAGTATTGTTTTGTTTACATTTAGCGTAACGGTTCGTTTTCGCTGTAATGATTTCAAATTGGCTCATTCGAAAAAGTAAATAGAAATAGTCTAAGGCTTTACACTTCTGGGAAAGTCTGTGGCTTGGTCCAGTTTCTTCAGAAAAATCACCGAAAGAAACAGTTTTTAAATTTTCACTCCATTCAGGTGCCAATTCGTTTTCTTTATCGCTATCGGAGATCTCAGATTCACTGTTTTCACTTTCGGAAAATGAAACATCAGATTCATTATCAAATACCACATGCTTTTTTTTTTCAGTCATAGAGTTAGATTTATGAAGGTCTTCAGTAGAAAATCCTTCGAATTCTGACTCGCTGCTTGATATAATGAAATTCGTATCCATTTTTTGTCAGAATTACAAATTTTGAAAACACAATAGGAACAAATTTCGGAAAAAAATCTCCCAAAATTCACGAAATTAAAATTACACTTCGTTTATTGTACAAAACTGTAGTTGAACTGTTTACGAAGTATAATACGTGTTTTCACGAATGTACTGAAGAGATTTGCTCTGATATTCTCATTTAAATATGAATAGGTAAATTCGGGCGGCTTTGGGCGGTTTGGTTTCATAAACCAAAATTTTTTTCGGGCGGCTTTGGGCGGTTTGGTAACGAAAGGGTTAAATATTAGATGAAATTATAATGCTAACAACAAAATATATATATATTGTTTGTTATATGGATGGAAGAGTACCAAAGGAATGGTGCAGGACCTGTATAGTGCCACTGTACAAGGGGAAAGGGGATAAATGTGAGTGTGGAAATTTTAGGGGTATAAGTCTGTTATGTGTGGTTGATAAACTGTATGGGAGAATTCTGATTGTAAGGGTGAAGAACCAGACAGAGAATGTACTAAGGGAGGAACAATGCAGTTTTAGGAGTGGAAAGGGGTGTGCAGATCAGATATTTGTAGTAAGGCAGATGTGTGAGAAGTTTTTGGCAAAAGGGAGTGATGTATATTAGACTTTTATGGACCTAGAGAAGGCATGTGTCCGTGTGGATAGGGATGCAATGTGGCAGGTATTGCAGTTGCATGGAGTAGAGGGTAGATTGTTGAGAGTTGTACACAGTTTCTATAGAGAAAGTAGGGCATGTGTTAGGGTAGGTGGTGAATTAAGTGAGTGGGTTGATGTGAAGGTGGGGTTAAGACAGGGTTGTGTGATGTCTCTGTGACTGTTTAATCTATAATGGTGTGGTGAGAGAGGTGAATGCTAAAACCTTTGGCAGGGGAGCGCAAATGGTAGGAAAAAATGGAGAGAAATGATAGGTGAGTCAGTTGTTGTTTGCTGATGATACAACATTGGTGGTGGATTCAGAAGAGCAACTGAGGAAGCTGGTGGTAGAGTTTGGAAGAGTGTGTGAGAAAAGGAAACTGAAAGTGAATGTAGCTATGAGTAAGGTGATGAGATGTTCAAGAGATGGAATTGCTGGTAGGATGGATGTGAGTATAAATAGTGAGATGTTAGAGGAGGAGAGTGTTTTTATGTATCTGGGATCTCATGTGACAGCAGATGGGGGGGGGCTGAGGAGGTGCGATATAGAGTGATGGAGGTGAGTAAGATACTTGGAGTTGAGAAAGATATGCTGAAAGATAAAGGTTGAGTATGAAAGTGAAAAGAGGTGTGTACGAGGGTGTGATTGTGTTGACATATGGTGCAGAGACATGTGATCAGAAAAAGGTGGAAAAGAGGTGACTAGATGTGTATGAGATGAGATGTTTGAGGGCTATGATTGGTATGGCACGAATGGACAGGATGAAGAATAAGGAGGTACAAAGGCAAGCAGGAATGAGAGAAAATCTATGTATCAGAATGGATAGATGAATGTTGAGGTGGTTTGACCACATGGAGAGGATGGATGAGGAGAGGATGGTAAGGAGGATGATGAAGACAGAAGTGGTAGGCAGCAGAACCAGAGGAAGACCTTGGTTTGTGTGGATGGATGAAGTGAGGAAAGATTTGGTGGTTAGAGGTGTTGCAGTGAGAGAAGCAAGAGAGTTTATAAATCATAGGGAAGCTTGGAGAGTGTTTGTGGGACAGATGAATGAATTGATGTTGCCCAAAGGGGTACGGAACCAGCATGATGCGGTGGGGGTAAATCAGCATATGCTGTTGGGCCCTGCTGTTGATATCAGGGATTTGCTTTCAATGCCTTGACCTGAGCATAGGACGAGGCTCACCTCATTGAGCTGGGAAATGAATGGAATGCTTGGTGTGTGTCTTGTTGTGGCTACCCCTCATACAGGTAAAAAATAAAGTATATATATATATATATACACACGCACACACACTCATACAGATTCATATGTGTGTTTCTGTGTACATATATACATGCACACAGAGGAAGAAAATGAGGAGTAGCTGCAACCAAACTGAAAATAATGTCACAAATGGAAAGATTTCATAGAAATTACTGTAATGATTGCAAAATAAAGAATTAAACTTACTTCTTTTTTTCTAGTCCGATAACCTCTGAATAGGGTTTGGATCTTAACAGCACTTTCATTTTGTATTCTCAGTTCCTAAATCAAAAGATGAAAATGTTTCAACTTGAAGAAAACCTCCAAAACATACATAGAAAGATACAAAAAATTTCCACCAAACACGTATAAAAGTATGGATCATCATCATTTTAATGCCCGCTTTTCCTTGTATGAATTGGACAGATTTTCTATGGCCTGATGCCCTTCCTGTCACTAGCCATCATCTGTTTCCAAACAAGAAACTATTTCTACGTGGACAGCCATATTTCTGCAGAACATTGGGAATGAATGACATTGTGTGTATGACAGTGACAACCATTTTACAACTGTCTGCAATATCAAGACAGGAAAGCACAAACACACACACTCACCCATGCATATATATATATATATATATATGCACGTGGAGGCGCAATGGCCCAGTGGTTAGGGCAGCGGACTCGCAGTCGTAGGATCGCGGTTTCGATTCCCAGACCCGGCGTTGTGAGTGTTTATTGAGCAAAAACACCTAAAAGCTCCACGAGGCTCCGGCAGGGGGTGGTGATCCCTACTGTACTCTTTCACCACTCTTTCTTCTGTTGGCCTGCTTGCTTAGCCAGCGGGGTGGCGTCATTCGAAGGCTAGAATAATGCGAACGCATTGTGACCAGCGATGTGTAACTACATCTGATGGACTGGTCGGTCATGCGATATATATATATATATATATATATACACACATATATACATATACGACAGAAAATCCTCTTGCAAGGTATTGTTTGACCTAGGACTATAGCAGAAGACATTGCCCAAGATGCCATTCGCTGGGGCTGAAGGGGACCCATATGTTTGGGAAGCAAGTTAATTTAGGGTTTGTATTTAAGCAAAAATTGTTCAAGGTCAATCTGAAATGAAATAGAAATTTTCTAGAAACCTTTCGGATCTACCAGTTACATTGAACTTTTAAGAGAGTTTGATAAAATTATAGCAGCTGGTCATAAAACAGGAAGGTGCACAGGTCATCTTTCTTAGAGTTAAGCAAAGTTTGCAGTCTGATATTAATAAACTTTTCTTGGTTCTTCAGTTTCCACTGAACAATATGGAGGCTGTCCCTTTTAACAGATAAGAGCTATGCATTTTTGAATAAAACATAAGATGTGAAAATAATTAGTAACTTTGGCAGTTGCACAAGGACAGTGTCTAGTATTAAACTTCAACCAACTTACTTCTCGCTTCATACGTTCTTCTTGTGCTCTTCTAATTAGATCTTCTTTACACTCCTGAAACAAAAAGCAATACCTTCATTAAAATTTTAAACCAAAGGAAATCCATGACTTTTTAAAAGTCCTTCAAACAAAGCTCTAAAGAGTATTTAGAAAACATGAACTGTCAGTTATGCATAAAATCAACATTATTCTTGTCTCTTTAACGCACATATCTGAAATAGATAGGGTGACAATGAAACCCTTGTCCGTGCACCTTGATCTACATCTCTCATTTTTAAGAGATAATTTTCATAGGTTTGACAACTCTTTCCCATGTCTCACTTGATCTGCCTCTACTACAGGTACCTTATATACCTGCAATCATTCACTATGCAAAACATCTCCATAGGAATCTACTATTAAATCCTGAGATAATGGAAAAAAATGTAAATGTTACCTGAACTACAAAAGGCTTTGTAAGGGCTGGTTCTTAATATGAACTGAAGAAGTAAACGTAATTTTGGGTAGGGCTTTTCATTAACACAGATAACTATCTGAATGGAGACAATGTTGAAGAATTCTATTCAAAAACATGATGAAATTCTTCCAAGAGATTTGAATTCACAACCTATGAGAAGGTATCTTAACATCTAATTAACTTGACCAGCCCGACTGTTACTTTTGAGATGACCTCTAGGTGCAGCTACAGTTTAGAATGATTGAAGGTTTATTTCTCAATAAAACAAATCTTATATAGAATCTGATAAACAAAAGCAGTAGAATGTAAGTAACAAAACTTAAATTCATGCAGTATATTTCACAGAAAACTATTGTTAAAAAGAAAAACAATCCCTTGAACATTTTATATAATCATTTTGGGGGGAAAATAATATGAAATAAACTACTGTTGCAAATCATAATTATTTTCAATTATCTTCTATTTAAATTGTTTCATTTAGCACCTTAAACAAAATGTAACTTGTATTCAGAAACATTCAAAAGTATTTTTTCTTTATTACTGTTTTGTTTCAAAGAATGAATTAAATATATTAAAAAAAAGTCTTTTTGTGTATGTGTGTGAACACACAAATGAAAAAGCTAATAAAATGTTATCCAGTGCAATGATTCCAATTAGAAAAAATGGTTAAGACAATAGAATGTAAGAGTGGATTAATTAATATGTTTAAACCTTTTCAATAATGTGGTTTCATGAAATATGCCATATGGCATTCCAGTTATGAGTTTCTAGATGAAAATCAGTTTAAGTTAGCAACTACATTAATTAAGGGGTATTGAAAATTACAGTTAAGATGAGAGAGATAATTTGGATGCAATATGCATCAAAGGAAAACAGGGCTATAACACAATTTCTTGATTAAATCAAGCATAATACCCTAAAATGATAATCTGTCATAAACATTTAATAACTGAAGATTATAGACAATTTCACTTCAGCCCGATTTCAAATTTAATACCGCAAGTATATTATTTTGATTGTATTGAAGCACAAGTTTTGCAGTATTTTGGTAACTTATTTGCTTTATTCATCACGTTACCACAATAGCAGCTTAGCATTCAATGTAGAGGCCATTGTGTTGCACCAACTGAAGCCTTCTTTCTACTAGTTCTTTGAACCCATGCTGTCCTTTGAGGTGAAGAACTCTTTCACTGAGGTTTCCACCTCCTATTGGTTGATGAAGTGCTGTGAGTCGGAACAAGTAATAATCTGAGGCAGCTATGTCCAGATTACATGCTGGGGATGACATCAATTCAATTCCCTCAAATTCCTGGAGTTTATTCCAGGTCGTTCAAGCGGTAAGGTTTTTATGGTTTTAAGATGTGGATTGTTAATTGTGGTGACTTGACCTTGTCGTCTCTGTTGCAGGTGAGAATGTTAAAGCTGT